>NW_013952538.1:397412-408406 GCF_001266775.1 Austrofundulus limnaeus
ATTAAATTACAGTGAAATATATTTATGTTTGTGGTTGTAATGTGACAAAATATGGAAAAGTTCAAGGGGTATGAATACTTTTGCAAACCACTGTATATGTCTAAAAATGGTTGAATAATAAAATGGGTCTAGCATTCAACAGATTTTTTTATATTTCTTTGTTATTATCACACATAATTTGAGCTCATTATTTATTAAAACAGCTAAAATAAAGCCATTTAGAAGTAGTCGTGGAGGTTATCTTGAATTTTCAAATCCAGAGTGATTATTGATATTTGTTTGTGCCCCACTAAAGAAGCACCATGAACACCCCTTGTAAGAAAGTTTAGTTCCGCCCCTGCACATTTGATCAACGTTAGCAGCCAGTTTTACAGACGTTGAGCTAACATTTGGTGTAACTGAGAGTCAGAGTGAACCTGCAGATGCTTTTATTTTGAAGGTTTTACTAAAACATAAATTCTTGGTCTCCTCTTGGCTTTATTCTTACCTCATGCTCTTCATCTCTAATCTCTTGTAGCCTCATCTTCTCCTCCTCATCACTAGTTTGTTTCCACTTCACCTCTTCCTTCCCCGTCGCTGTTCCTCATTTATTTCTTCTCCTTTACTCTTTCTGACATAATCAGTGAAGCAGCTGTAATACTGTTATCTATAAATATCTCCGTGAGACGGGGGACGTCTTCTGTCCTGCTCTAGTTGTGTTCTTCTTCTCTTTGTGTCTCCTACAGATTTAAGGCAGCAGGAAACACTGAGATAAAAATAAAAGATGTTTTCTTGTTTTATTTGTAATTTTTTTTAATTAGGATTAAAAAAACGGGTTTTATCCAGAGCTGTCAGCTGATTGTAGCGTTAAAGGTGTTGATCTCCAGGGCACATTTAACTAAAATCGAAGTTGTGTTTTCCATATCTCTGGTTCTTTCTTTCCTGAGATTTCTCCTCGTCTGTTCCACCGTCCTCAGGCCAAGATTCTCCTTCCTTCTGTTCACTCCCTCACGGCGATGTTTCACACTGTTTCCCACCTCCGATAAAAAAATAAATAAATCAACACAGCAACAACACGTCATTTTTTTTGTTTGTTTTTTACTTCACATCAACCACTTTTTAAATATGACCAGTCGTGTAATGTCAGCCTGGCCTTTAGATGCTCTCTTTCTTGTACTAATAAAAGTTTTGAACGTTTCAGTCTTTTCACACCATTCAGATCAGTTTTTCTTCTGTACGATTTTTGGCACGTCTATCGTTCTGCAATTTTTGTGTTGTTTTAACAATTCATGTATCAAAACGTTCAGCTCCGTCAGAACATTCCAGCTATGACTTGGTATTTCAGCTATTTATACTTTTTTGCTGTTTCATTTTTTCAGCCACTTTTTTTTGCCACTGAAAATGAATGAAGCTGTTTTCAACATCCTTAAAATCCCTCAAAATGTTTCTAAACTTTTACAGCAGCTTACACCTTTTGTTCTGGTTCTGCTCTTTTTAACTTCCTTGTGCTAATTTTAGCTTTTTGTGCTATTTCAGCTATAATTCTGCTTCTTTCTGCTATTTTCTACCTTTATGAACTTTTTTCTGCTAAGTTGAGCTATTTCTGCTTTTTGCTTTCTGCTATACTCAGCTATTTGCTGCAATTTTAGTTAATGTTCAGCCGTAATAGCTAAGTTAACTTTAAGTTAAAAGTACATTTTGTAGCTGTTACAATTTATTTCTGCTAAATTCAGCAAACTTGTGCTCCTTATGCTAATTAAAGGATTTCAAGCTACATTTTAGCTGTTTTACTGCACATTTGGACCATTTTAGGTATTTTACAACAAATTATCACTTTTCAATTTTTATGCTAATTTGAGCTTTTGTCTTTTATTTCAGCCATAATTTTGCTCCTTTCTGCTATTCTTCTTCTAATTCCTACTTTTTTTGTACTTCTATCAACTTCTTTCTGCACATTTAAGAACGTTATGCTTCTTTCACATTTCCATTGAACTTGTGTTAAAATTTAGCTTTCAGCAATCAAAATTCACTTTAGCATTTTCGCAGGAAATGCTATTTCTTTATTTATAACGTATAAAAGCAGAAAAGGATCATGCATATCTCCAAATGAGATGTTTTTAATATAGACCAAAAACAACTGTTCACTCGTTCATTTCATTTAATACGACACAGATCTGAATGTTTTATGCCAGTTTTTCTTGACTTTTTTTTTTGACGACACTGCAGAATTTGTGCTGACTAGTCATCTGCAGGTTTGGTTAAGCAAAGATTAACAAAGCAAACACTCAGCTGGGAACACACTGCATTACAAAGGTGATTAAACTGTAAAACATCTTAAGTTAAAATCAAAAGCATCACATGTCCAACCTTCTGGGTGTGTGTGTGTGTGTGTGTGTGTGTGTGTGTGTGTGTGTGTGTGTGTGTGTGTGTGTGTGTGTGTGTGTGTGTGTGTGTGTGTGTGTGGACAGCTGGAGTTGAGGACGCTCACATCCTGCCCCTCGGTTTGACCTCCCCAACACGCTGTGTCCAAGCAAATGGTTTCACCTCCACTTGTGCTCGTTTGTGTCATAAAGTCGGTGAATTCTTTCTGCTTAAAGAAGCCGACTGCGTGAACACACTTTAATTTATAAATTATACATAATATTTGTTATTTTATATATTCCCAAAAGATTTCTGCTCCGTTCATTCTTCTGCAAAACTGTAGATTTATTTTATTATCATCAATGTTTGTGTAACCAAAATAAAAACTATAGTTCTAATTTTGTGTAAGTATTTTTGAAGTGGTGTTTATTATTCCCCACCCTGCAGACTTTTATTTTGTAAGGATGTGTTTTTTATATTTATATATTCAGGGTCATAAAAAGCAAACGACCCAGGAAGCGGTGCCAGCGCTGTTCCGCCAACCTTTTGTTCTCCATAAATCAGACCTGTTTAAAGGTTGTGCAGATGTCAGAATAAATAAAAAAAACAACACGGTTGTGTGAACGCTGTGACGACGGCTCTGTTTCTGTTCGTTCGCAGGCTGCAGGTTGAATCTGTCTGCTTTCTGTGGGAGGACTGACCCACTTGACATTAACAGGTAAACTCAGGTGTTGACTTTTCTGTGACTCCACGCATGGCGACGCCATCTGGCACTCTTGTTGCTGAGTAGCACGTTGGCGGATCAGTCTCTACTGGTTTTCCATCACTGGGTTTGGTGTTTCTGTGGGAAGCCTCGTTATCAGAGTCTGACTCAGTGTTTCCCAGCATGCACTGCAGCCTTCATTATTCATTGCTTCACCAGGGGCGGAGTCTGACAGCTGGTCAATCAGGGATGAAGTGAGAACCTTCCACACACCTGTGTTTGTGAGGAGGCTGGGTGGGCGGAGCTAAAAGTGAGGCTCAGAGGGTTCGCCATGCATATTTAATGTTCACTGCATTCAGTCACGCATGCTTGAGCTCGGCGTGTCCGAGGCTTGTTATGAGGAAGTGACAGGTGTGTGGCTCAGAAAAACATTAATATTTAGGTGTGTTTTTATTTGCTTATCAAGCTTTAAGTCTATTGATATCATTAAATTTTTTTTTTCCTTTCAAACGTTTTTCGGCACATATCTTGTTCCACAAGTTTTGTGATTGTTTCAACAATTTCTATTTCAAAATGTTCAGCTCCTTCAGGACATTCCAGCTGTCTTTTGGTATTTTAGCAATTTATTATTTTAATATATTTAGCGTTTTCCGACATTTTTTTCTCATTAACAATGAATTGAGCTGTTTTCAACATTCTTAAAACCATTTAAAATGTTCATAAATATTGACCTCAATTTTTACCTTTTATTCAGGTTCAGCTTTTTTTCAACTTTGTAAAAATGTCAGATTCCATCGGCTTCTGTTTTGTTGATTTTAGCTTATTTTTTTCTGCCTTTTTTTTAGCAATCATTCTGACCTTTTCTGCTTTTCTTCTGCACTTTTTTGTGCTTCTTCCAGCTTCTTTCTGATGATTTAAGCTTTTTTTTGCTTCTTTCATCTACTTTCTGCTAATTTCAGCAGTTTTCTGTTTTCAGCTACTTTTTAGCAAATTTCAGCTAATTTGAACTTTTTTCCAGCTAAATTAAATTTATTGCATAATTCAGCAAATGTGCTATCTTTCTACTTGTTTTTCACTTTTGTTCTACTTTAAGCAACAGTCAGCTGGTCAATTTTAACTTGCAGTAACAGTTTTGCTATTAAATCTTTTCAGCTTTTTCAGCAGCTTTCAGCAAAAATCTTTCAGCATTAAGCATTCACAATGCAATTTTGCAGGAAATGCTATTTCTCTTTAGTATAAACTCGTTTAAGGGACAGCGGTCAGTGCTGCTGTCTTATCCTGAGGCTGCAGGTTCGAGTCCAGGAATTGCTCACTGTGGCGACACCTTGCAGGGAAACAGCCAAAAATAAATAAATAAATAAACACCATTATAAACTCATTTAATCAATCCCTTGTCTTTAAACGTTTTATTTTTTAAGTAGGTGACATGCATGTCCTTCAAATGCAAAAAGTCAAAGAAAACATATTTATATTAAAAAAAAACTTGGTATAAAACACAATTTTACCCATTTTTGTCACGAAACTGGCTTTTTTTTTTACTTGGCTCAACCAAAGATAAACAGGAAGTGACATCAAAGGGGAACTTCCTGATCTTTGTTTATTGAAATATTTTTTGAACTTTAACTCATCCTCATCTTTCTGATAGTTACTCAGAATAATCTAAAGAAACATCAGATTCTTCTCTACATTCAGACATTCCCCTTTGGCATCACTTCCTGTTTCTTTACATGCAAATATCAACTGTTCATCTCAGTGTCATGGATGTTTTTGCATTATCTTATCAATGTTAACTTCCCAAAAATGCATTTATATTTATTACAAAAATTTGATGTCATAGGCACTTTAAGGCTAGATTATACTAATTTTAATTGAAGCAAAACTGCATCAACAAACAAAACAAAAGTCTGCTGATGAAACTCACTAAAAACACCTTCTCCATACTTTTGATTTGTCTAATCAGTAATTCTGTTGATTCTAAACAAATTTTGGTTAAAATTGAAATATTTTTAAAAAGAAAGAAAGGGCAGGTTAATGGAGATAATAAATGTTTATTTAGGAATATAAAATGTGCATGTTCAAGGAAATAGTTTCATATTTGTGTATTTATCATTAGAATCAATTTATTTATCTGAATGTTTATTTATAACATGTAAAGATGACATCTCACCTGCTCACCAACAGCTCCCAAAATATGTGCAATGTGGGTGAAGGTGGGGAAACTAAACCACGTGTCTGAGTCTGCAGCTATCCAGACAAAAACAGCCAGGCTGATGTCAGGAGTCAGAATTTAAAAATTAAAAAAACAAGAGATGGGAAACATTTGAAACCCATTTATCTTCATGGATTCTCCCCATCATGTGTAAAATCCTACAGATCATTCTCACACATGCAGCTTTGTATCGATCAGACCATTACAGCCTTGTTCCATTAGTCTGAAGTTTATTGGAAGTCACGATTGATTTAGCACTAATACTGTGTGTGTGTGTGCGTTTTTAAGAACCTGTGTCGTATATTTCGTGATTCATCTGTCATGTTTAGATTTCAAGTCTTTTCCTTCTCGGCCTCTGCAGAGAGGACTTCTTATCGACTCCATTGCTGCTGCGAATGTTCTTAAAGCATAAAACCATCATTAAAGGTTGGTCCTGCCACTTAGGCCACCGCAATGCACTCTGGGAATGCACACGGTCTTCTTTTCTTGCTGCTTAATATTTCTCTTATTCTTTAAGGCTCTTAGTTTTCAGTAAGATTGGTATGAAAGAGCCAGTTTAGGTGGATTTTATCACCTAGCACTGAATATTTTTATCATTTGCACCTCAGCATGAATATATCTAAACAGAACTTCTTTACAGCAGCAGTCGAGTCAACACTTTGCTGGATAAATATTCTGATGTGTGACCTGAAACAGAAGCTGTTTAAATCCATTAAATCAGTAAAATATGTTTAACATAAATGCAGTCCTCTTGATCTCAACGCTTTTCATTAACGTTCTACTGTTTATTTATTTATTTTTAAATTTTTGATCATTTTCAGTTACTTTTTCTGTAAAATCAACGTGATGTTTCCTCAAAACAAGTTCAGGAGCCTCCTTTACTCTCTTATCAGATGTTTTCCTGATAAAAGATGACCTCTGATACTCTTCCCTTTTCATTCTCTTCCTTCACCATGTAAAACCGACACGACAGTTTGTGCACGTAAAAGTTAATTTCACGTGAAATCGTTTCTAAAACCTTCATATTTTAACTTTCATGTTTAAGGATTAACCCGGGCATCGTAAAGCGGTTTAATTGTTTTATAACTTTTCATATTTCATAGTTTTCTCTCTGGAGTCTGATGTTCTGAATCCACTCAGAGCGGGACCAGGTCTTTCTTTGGCTCTTGAAGCGTTAAAAACTCCCACGCACGCTTCAGTTCACACTTCAAATTTAGTTTTGATCACGACGACGCGTCAAGGTGTGATGTTAGTTTTCCCTTTTCTTTTATTCATTCGGTGGTTTTAACCGAGCTGAGACGCCCGGTCCCTGCTGGGGGTCTTAATGTGACCTTGTAGTTTGTCAGTATTGATTATGTAGAGCTGTGTCTGTCTGTGTGTACTTGTCCTTATTGGATTTTGTTGTGTATCCGTGTTGTCGTACAAGAAGTCTTCCTGTAGAGACAAATTGATGCACATGTTCATGCCTTCACTCTGAGATTTCTTTCATTTCAGTGCAAATGAGTTCAGTCAGCCACAAATCTTAAATTTTAACCTTAATAAGAAATTAGAAAAGCTGAAAAACGTCAAGTTCTCCTTAAATCAAAGTGAAAATGTTACTTTTTTAAAAAACTAAAACTTGTAATCTGCTCTCAGATATAGCATAAAAGGAAAAATTAAACTTTTTAAGAAACTTCAACTGTGGATTTTTGTTTGTTTTTGCTCAAGGAAAAAACAAAGTAATATTTTATTCTGTTGGGAGTAATCATTGGGAGTGAAGGCGTGTTTACGTCACGCAGAAGTAAGGAAAAAAATGAGTTATGTCTCATCTTTAAAAAGCAGCTGCTCCACCTGCTGCTGTGAGCAGGTACCTGTCTCCACCTGTGCATGTAGCAGGGAGTTAGCGTACAAACTGAGCCGCCGGGTCGGAGCAGGTGGATCAAACCGTCTGTGATCAGTAACCGACCCGCTTTACCTCCTGAGCTGCAGCTTCTGAATCATTTACTGACAGAAAGATGATCAAAGGGCTCCGCAGAGCAGAGAGAGAGAGATAAACTAAATGATCTCAGGAGGTGTCGCACCAAACTTATTATTCATGTTTTAATAAGATGCACGATTGCACGCTCACTGAAACAGCCTGAAGGCAATACGCCGAGGCAGGGCTGCACAGATGGTTGAATGGAGCCAGTGGCTGTGGGGTGGGGGTGGGTCTGTGTTTTGGGTGGGTTTAAGGGTGAACTCTCTCTTACAATAACCTGCATAATCTGTGCTCCGCACATGGTGAGGCAGGGAGTTTGAAGCATCTCGGGTGTCTGCAGGATGAAAAATGAGCTCCGTGTGGAAAAGCCTTGAGTGAAATAAATTGGTTATCAGTTGGTGGTATTCAACTAAATCATTAAAACAAAACAATAAAAGAGTTTTAATGCTGGCTGCTGTTTAATGTGGCATCGTGGATTTATTTTTCCATTTTAGAACATTATGAATGATGAAGATTAAAATGTTACACAGCCTGGTTTCTGCAGTCAGGTGTATATTTATTTAATGTCTGTAAAAATCCAGTAAAACAGTTGTGTGTGTGTGTATAAGTGTGTGTCTTTTACATGAGACTCCATCTCTAAGGTTTTGACGACATGTTGCTTTGTTAGCTTGTTGTCTGATTTTCACTGATAAAACATCTGCCTTATTGTCAGACAGCCCTCAGATTCACGTCGTTCAGCTCTGAAAAAACAGAAAAACTGGTAATCAGCCCAAGTTCTGATGGGTGTGTTGGAATGAAGCATTTCATGAAAATGATTTGGAATACGTAGAATAAGATGTCAGATTAAAATATCTCATGTTTTCTAAGTGATATCCTTCGGCTGAGTATTAGGGCCAGACTATGAGAATTTATTTTTTAAATTATAAGAATAAAGTCATACAAGAATTAGGTCATAATATGAAAAGAAAGTTGTACAAGAATAAAAAAAAAACAATTAAAGTTAAAATAATATGAGAACAAAGTCTCTAATACTTTAAGAATAAAGTCATTACAAGAATGAAGTCGTACGAGAATAAAATCAAAACAAAGAATAAAGTCGTATGATAAGAAAGTGGGAAACATATGAGAAAAAAGTCATAATAATAATTAATGAGAAAAAAATTCAAATTATTTATAATAAAGTCAAAATAATAAGAGAATAAATTTATAATACCAGAATAAAATCGTATGAGAATAAAGTAGAAATATTGAGAATAAGGTAAAAATATGAGAATAAAGTCACAAGAAAATGAAAATAAGTCATAGTAAAGGTGTTTGAATGATTGCTCAAATGACTTTATTAATGTTATGACTTTTTTCTCATAATTTTATGACTTTGATCTTCTAGTTAACAAAAATCTAGTCTCAATAATCCATCGTATGTTTAAACAACTCTTCACCAAATGAACATTTACATGTTGGCGTGTTTTATGAAATATAAGCACGTTCAGGTGAAACAACGATGCTGTCGAAGCTCTAAATAAACAAAGTAAAAACTCTGAAAACATCTCTTAGTGCTCTTTAGTTTTAAGTAATCTGAGCTGGCTGTAAGCTCTGAAACACAAAGGATTGTGGGTAAAATGGGTGGTTAACACACCTGATATAATTTGCTTTGTTTTTAAACTCAGACCGTGTGTGTGTGTGTGTGTGTGTGTGTGTGTGTGTGTGTGTGTGTGTGTGCGAACATGCCCCCCGTCATGACTCAATCTGTTACTTGTTCGGGAACTCCTCTTTCTTTACACTCTCTCGCTCTTATTTCTCAAGTTGTTCTTTTCTGCCTGAGTCATCTTTTAATCCTGAGCATTTTAAATTCCTTTCTCTTTTCTGACCTTCTTTTCCCGCTCCAGTCTGGATTATCGTGTCCTCCTCTCATGCAGAAGGAAAACATCACACACACACACACACACACCCTCCACTGCTCAGGCTTTCTCTTTTCCTCGTCATTTTATGCTCGGCCACGTTTTCCTCCTCAGAAACCATCTGTCTCTTCTTCGGCACTGATCGCCACCTGACAAAAGACTCTCCGGTTGTTTATTTTTTGCTGCGCAGCCTTTTAAACAACCTCTCTTCATGTGGTTGCAGAGCATTTCATGTGGTTGTTGAGTAATTAAAGTGCCGTGTTGGTTGGATGGACATGAGCAGACTCTTCTTAGAAAGCTGTAAAAGCCGGCGACAAAGTTTCATTCCTCAGAGGAAGTGATTCATCCAGGACAGGTTTCAGCAGGGGATTAGTTCATGTCAGGAGTTTTCACAGCAGCGGGACTGTTTATGGGTGACTGAGTCAAATTAAACCACGTTGTAAACGTTGACAGACCGGGTCAAAGCAGCAGGATGTGTTTAGACTGAACATCAGGGGCACAGATGTTTTAAATCTGTTTGTTTTTATTACCATAAGATGTAGTTTCAAGTAGACGCATGCTTTTAAATCCTTCTTTTTCACTATTAAATCCTTTAGTTGGGATCTATATACAGTGGAACTGCAATGCTCACAAGCCCCGCCCCTTTTCTGGGGTGTGTCTCAGATCAACTCATTTTGAAGCTGTCTCTTTAAATCCCAACGAGGCGCTTCACACCCACCATCCTCTAGCTTTGGTTCATTCTAGTTTATAGAGGGGTTTAGGACTATATAGCTGCGCAGAAGTGTTTTATTTACAAATTAAATAAAAGATGTCAACAAGGGAAGACCTTATTTAGAAGTTTGTTTCAAATAATTAGACGTAATATTTCAGAAAACGTCATAGAAAATAGAGAAGATATTTAAATAAAGTGATCTTTGCAGCACCAGGAGAGACCAAATTAAACTTTTCTGCTTCCTATAGACTCCAGCTGCACAACAAAAAAATGCATTAAGTGATAAAAAAAAGTGGAATTTGGAGGATATGTGTAATAAAATGATGAAAGGTTAATAAATGCGTTTTGTTGATTTAAATTGAAGGAACTCTCAAACGAGGTGTTTATTTAATCTTCGTGTACATGTTTGTAATATAAACTCATTGTGATGGAGATTTTTCTCTTTGTTGTCAAATCTGTTTTGTAGAAATGAACCTTTTTGAAGTTTCCGCTGCAGGTTTGTTTCATTGTAACAAGATGGAGGAGACTTAATGCTCTGTTCTGATGGATTTAAACTCAACACTGGTGTTAACAGATGCACTGAAGAGACACTGACACCTTTTTTTATTTTGAGGACATCGTCTCTCTCCCCCTGACTATCTTTTTGTCTACCTGTTTATGTCACAATAAAACTGTCAGTAGCTGCAGCCAGGAGCTCCTCCTGCCTGGAGACGCAGCACTCTCCTGGGCTACGAATGAGTATAAACTCCCCCACACCCCACCCCTATCTGCTCAGTGTAATGTTCTTTCTGCACAACCAAGCATGCACATAAAAAATGTGGCTTATTTGCAAAAAAGTTAGATTTTCTCTGCTGAAAAAGCTTTTTATTTTTTATTTTTTTGTCTGCTCCCTTCAGGGGTCGTCAAAACAAGCAAACTCCTTTTAAGGGACCCATGATTAGTTGTAACGATAGACTTTGTTCGATTAAACATTTATTTTAACAGTAAAATAAAGACTGTAAAAATACTGTAGGCGGTTTAGTTTTGTAATTTTTAAAAAATATATTTTAACACGAACGGAGCCATTTTATTTACACACAAAGCATTCTGGGTAAATGATGATGTGGATAGGTCCTTGGTGTGAGCGAGCTAAATCCACCCTGAAGGTTAATCTTGGACAATATCTGATGATCGAC
>NW_013952538.1:409202-414027 GCF_001266775.1 Austrofundulus limnaeus
ATGCCGTTACCGGGGAGTTTACTGTAAGTGTGTGTGGCATTTAGCTGCTTCCTCTGTGTGTGTGTGTGTGTGTGTGTGTGTGTGTGTGTGTGTGTGTGTGTGTGTGTGTGTGTGTGTGTGTGTGTGTGTGTTTTACTAACTGCAGTTAAAACACACAAAGTGTTCACGGATGGTTGAAAGATTCTCCGCTGCGCTCCAATCTCGGTGTGTGTGTATTTTTACCTTCTGTCCCACTTCCTCATGTGACTCACCTTGTGACATCACAGCACGATGTCATCGCTCCGAGGCGTTGGGATTGGTCCAAAGCCGAGGCGGTCTCACGTGTCTGTCTCCATGCCAGGCTTAAAATCTCACAGTTAGATTCAGCTTCACACAGGAGGATGTGTTGTGGTTTTTGTTAAGTTTTATTTTAAAACTTTAATCTGGTTTATCTGCTCAGGTAAGACCTTCCTGCGTGTGAATGGAAACGCACAAATAAAATAAGAATAAGAAAATAAGACTTTATAATGAAGTTTTTGTTAGACTTCTGTTTTTGTTGAGGAAGTGCGTAAAGAAAAGTTCTGGTTTATTTATACTATTTAATTTGATTTATTCAATTGTGCTGGCAGAATAAGTTTATTTTTAGCAGATTCAGTCATCTTCAGTAAAGTCTGTGTCTTTAGAGATAAATTACACTTTTTTTAAGAAAAACATTCAACTCAGTCAGTTTTTAGAGAAATTTCTTGTTTTCTGTTAAGTTACTTTTTCATATATGTATTTTAGGGATGAAAATATATTATCAGACCACTCAGGCTTTTTTGTGAGCCTGATTGTGGTTGCTAATTATGGCAGACCATATATTCATTAATTGACATATCTCTAATTATATTTTGACTTGGCAAAATACCTATTTAAGATTTATTTAATTACATTCTGACTAGATTATGTCAGATTTACCATCAATTTTTTTAAATCAATTATCTTGCTTTTTTGTTCTGACTTGCCATAATTTAAAGAAATCTTAAATAACATCATTAATCAAAATATCTTAAATATTTATTTTAAATATCAGACAAATGAAATTAGTGGAAATTAAAACTGCAGATATCTTGAAAGCAAATAATGACTCAGCAAAACTAAGTTAGAGATATCTAGAACTGTAATTTAACAAGTCAGTTTTCCTTTTACGATCTCATGTCTCCAGTTAAATTAGATATTTTTTTTCATTTAGGTGGCTTTTCTATTTCAGATATCTAGAATTAACTTTCTGATTGATAGTTACTCATGGTCAAAACTTATTTTTAGATATTTAGAATGTAATTACAGATAGTCAGATGGAGTCGATTTTATGCCAAAATGGCCTGCCATAAATAAATACCTTTCTTTAATTTCTACTTAAAATCAGTTTCTGTTTCTAGGTCAACAAAGCACAAATAAAGCAGAATAAATCGTAGTTTAAAGAGTTAGAAAGTGCTTTTCTCTGTTCTTTTCTTGTTATTTGCCTCGGGTGAATCCTGCATTGCCGTCTGGAGTCCCGTCTCAGAAAAACGTTTCTGATGTGAGCTACCAGGAAATATTGGTGTCACAAACAGTTTTCTGGCAGCTTCAGCCGGCAGGATGAGCAACGCGTTTTCCACGAGTTCATGGCCGGTCCCCGCTGACGAGAAAATCTCTTTTTATTGGAGGAACGTTTAGTCTTTCTGCGTCTGTTTTTAGCTTCTAATAGAATTTTCTATTTTGGTCAAAGTGAATAATTTAGTTGACAGTGTTGATTTACAGTATGTGATGAGTCAGGAGTAAAGCAGAAACACACACAGAGCTGGTAATACCAAGTTAAAGTTCTGGAGAAACTGAATTCTTTGTGCACGAGGCTGTCACTCTGTAATTAGTACGAGTGTGTTGTTTTATTTGTGCAGCTCTGACCTACATAGACCCTCCTGGTGGGTCTCTGTGTTCAGTGAAGCCTTCAACAGATCAGGTTAGCCTCCAGTTTGTGTGTGTTTGTGTGTGTGAGAGGGCGTTGTGAGGCCAAACCGGTCATTATAAAGTCTTTTTTCTGCCTCTCAGCTGTGTGTGCACTGCAGGTTGTAGTCGCACTTCAAAGTGTGTGTGTGTGTTATCTTTTGACCAAGACGCCTTTAGCTCTGAGTCAGTACACACACACACAGACAAAATTCAGGACACACTATGATTGAGTCAGCTCAGTGTGTGTAGATCAAACGGACCACTCTGAGCAAATGGAAACTCTCTGCCTATTCATTGTTTTTATTTTAGATCATTTTAACATTTTAATGCTTCAGTAAAAGAAGCAGGTTTGTTGAAACGACGTCTCCTCCCTTTGTAATTACAAAATAAAGTAAATATTTGTTTATCTTTAAAGAGGGTTTGATTTACAGAAGTCACGTTAAAGGACAAAAACTGAAACAACAATTAAAAGTCAATACTCAAACAAGAAACAAGAAGTTGGTTCCAGAAAGGATTCTGACAACTGTAAGCTCCGCCCACTATTTTAGAAAAATCTTGGAACCATGAGTAAGCCTCAGACTAAGAACATGGAAACTTTCTGCCTATTAATTGTTTTTATTTTAGATAATTTTATCATTTTAATGTTGCAATAAAAAACATCAAAAGACCGGGGAGGATCCTAACCGTAAGCTCCGCCCACTATTTTATAAACTTTAGGAACTGCAAGTAAACCAGCAGTCTGAGAGCTCACTTGAGAAAATATGGAACAATATGATCTTTAAAATAACACAAAAATTTAAATGGCTGGTTTGTTATTGCTTGTCTCTGATTGGTTATTTGATCAGGCCTAACCCCCGCCCCCACCCCCGATTGTTTTGTTTTTGTGCAGGAGTGGCCGGCTGCAGCATCTCTGAAGATGTCTGATAATGGGGAGGTTGAGGACAAGCCCCCAGCTCCTCCCATGAGAAACACCAGCACCCTGATTGGTTCCAGTAACAAAGACCCCGCCCCCCTCAACCATGGCTCCAAGCCCCTCCCACCAAACCCAGAAGACAAGAAAAAGAAGGACCGCTCAATTCGGTTCATCCTGACGGGAGGAGGCGATAAGAGTGAGTTCTGTGTTCTGAAGCAGAGTGAATATCGTGTTTTCTGATCATAATAACATTTTTATTTATTTATTTTTTTCTCATGAAGCAAAAACTGTTGAGATAAAACCTAAAATCACAAAAAGGATGGAATCAGATTAAATGTCAGGTCAAGGAACAAAATAAAAATATAACCTGGAATTTTTAACTGAAACATTATTATTATTATTATTATTATTATTATTATTATTATTATTATTATTATTATTATTATTATTATTATTATTATTATTATAAAAGCTTTGTTCTGTTTCTTAAGTGACTTGTTATTGTCTTTATTACAACAAAAATAAATGATCAAAATAACTGCAACTTCTTGTCTTCCTGCACAAATAACTTTCAGTTCAAAGATGTTTAATGTTAAAATTTTTAAAGACTTTTAATTGTTGACAGTTTCTGCTCAAATATGGTGTTAGTTTTACTTCTTACACAGACTTTAGGACAAATTTAGGATCAAAAAAGTCAAATTAGTTAAACCTCTTTGATTAAAACAGGAAACTCTAATGATCCTAATTAACACCGTCTTCTGCTCCACAGCTGGTGGTGATTATCAGAGCATTAACTGTTTGTTAATGTTTATTAAAGCCGACGCGCAGGCCGACCTTTGACCCCAACAGGTGCTGCTCCCGTCAGATGGTCGGCACCCTGTAAATCACTTTAAAACAGAAACACGGCTTTTATTTTCAGAAAGAATCTCCTCAAACATTCAGAAGAAGAAGCTCTTGGATCATGTTGTTCTTGATTAAATATTTCTGAGCGTTCATTCATGTGTTCTTTGTTCTCTTCAGCCTATAAGAAGAAGGAACGTCCAGAGATCTCTCTGCCCTCAGACTTTGAACACACGATCCATGTTGGCTTCGATGCCGTTACCGGGGAGTTTACTGTAAGTGTGTGTGGCATTTAGCTGCTTCCTCTGTGTGTGTGTGTGTGTGTGTGTGTGTGTGTGTGTGTGTGTTTAAAGTTTTCAACTGAAACAAAGTGTGTGTCTGGTATTTGGTAGCAATTAAAGACCGGATAATGAAGAACCCATATTCACTGTTGTGTCATGTGTGTAGATAGATGTTTGTGAATTAGATACACAAACACAAAACACACATACATATATGCACACACACACACACATACACACATTTGGCATAATAAACCTTTTTAAATAATCACATTAGACAAAGACGCCTTATTTAGCTGACTCACTTGATCCGCCTGACCAAGCTCTTTTAGCTGGGAGTTAAACTCTTCAGTGTGTGTGTGTGTCTGTGTCTGTGTCTGTGTGTGCTTGTTGTTTCCCTTTCTGTAATCTGGGTCATTGTTCATTATGCAAATATCTACATGCAAAGAAACATTTATCAACTTTATGTGAATCCACACTGTGAAAACATCAGAGAGAGAAAGGATGGAGGGATGGTTGTAGTTGTACACTTCTCATATAAAGAGACATATCACCACAGTAATACCTGTATGGGTTTTGTGTGTGTGTGTGTGTGTGTTCATGTGTGTGTGTGTGTGTGTGTGTGTGTGTGTGTGTGTGTAAACAGGGCATGCCGGAGCAGTGGGCCCGGCTCCTACAGACCTCCAACATCACCAAACTGGAGCAGAAGAAGAATCCTCAAGCTGTCCTCGATGTTTTAAAGTTCTACGACTCGAAGGAAACGGCCAACAGCCAGAAATACATGAGCTTCACTGGTGTGTAGACACACACACACACACACACACACACACACACACACACACACACA
>NW_013952538.1:414048-415790 GCF_001266775.1 Austrofundulus limnaeus
TATCTATCTATCTATCTATCTATCTATCTATCTAAACTGAAGCTGAGGGTGTGTGTAGACACACACACACACACACACACACACACACACACACACACACACAAACAAACAAACAAACAATCTGGTCTAGTTCAACATGTAAAATAAATAAGTAATCTAATTCTTTGTTTTATTTTCTTGCAGATAAAAACACAGATGCGTACAACTCTTCCACCTTAACGGTAAGACGACTTTTCTTTACTGTCTCGTGAATCCACATTTTAAACATACATTGTTTAATATAAACTCATTAATCTTGAAAAAAGTTTTATTTTCAGTCGCAGTGGACAATAACTGCCAATTATTGTAAAAAAAACTTTGTTGAACAGATCGAGTTTTAACCAAAAATCTGTATATTTGTTTATAATTCAGTGCTAAAGGAAGAGCAGATTTTTAGTTTAGATGCACAAATGTGAAAAGATGAGAGGAAAACCTTCATAAACATGAAGTCAAATGTTTGTTTTAAAAAAAATTTCAGATCTGTTACAGTAAAATATTAGTTTCCTTTGCTGTACTGACTTGATTGCAGGAGGTTTAGAAGTTAAAGACTTTCTTTTCACTGTCACCTGGCTTTAAAGCGAAGGTGAGCGTCAGCAGGAGAAGGAGGAGGTACTCTTTGAGATTCAGTCCTCTCTCCTCCTCTCTGCAAGGTGAATCAGCATCTTTTCCTCCTGTCCCCGTTTCCCTGAGTCTGCAGCTTGGCTGCTGGCCGAGCCTCAGAATATCACAGAGAGATAGAAGCTCCAGAATCCCGAGCCGACCGGAGCGTCCTGCCTCCAGCAGGGACGAGCAGATAGAGAGGGAGACGTTTAAAAACAGGCGGAGGAATGTCTGCCTGATGAGATTATGAAGCAGCTGAGGAAGTAACGACAGGAAGCAGCCATGGGTCTGGTGTCCATCATCACTCATGTAACGTCACTCAGACTCCGCCCTATCTTCCTCTGTGACATCACGCAGAGCTCCAAGGCCGTGTCGGAGACCCCCGCTGTGGCAACGGTGTCTGAGGACGAAGACGAAGACGAGGCCGAGCCCCCGCCGGTGGTCGCCCCCCGCCCCGAACACACCAAATCAGTAAGAAACACGCTGCTGTCTAAGAATGCTTAATCCTTAATTTAATCCTAATTTCACTTTTAAAATCTCCTCCCTGCTGCTGCAGGTACCTGCACATCAAGACTGTCAGTTTGTTAGTCTGCAAAAACACAAACCTTTAATGTGACTTTAAATTAGGTGAAAGACAGATTATGTAAAAAACATTAATTCAGTTTAAGTTTCATTTAATACAACCTAAAGGTCAAAAGTTCCAAAGTAAATAAATCACATACCTTTGATTGTGAGTTTTATTCAGTACGCTTATTTTTATTTTCCATTCCTTTGATTTTTCAGAGGGTCCAGTGGTGCCGGTGCATGGCAGCCCCGTGCCCCAGGGTACCTGTGGCTACAATGTAGCTTACAAAATGTGTGAATGTGTGTGTGAGTGGGTGAATGTCTGTAGTGTAGTGTAAAGCGCTTTGAGGGACTCGATGAATGAATGAATGAATGAATTTTATTGTCACTGTAGATTAAAGTGAGCTCCATCAGTGCACAAGTGCCGAAAATACAAACAATATAAACATAAAACTGGTGATACTGTATTTGCAAATGTACAATAAAGTTACACTGATGCAGTCTCTCACACACACACACACACACACACACACACACAC
>NW_013952538.1:415946-421994 GCF_001266775.1 Austrofundulus limnaeus
TACAAATGCAGCATAGAAAAAGCTCTACAACTCTTTGTACTTGCATCAAACTGAGGACTTTGTATTGACTTCCATTCATTTTTGTAACTGTATTTATGTCTAACCCAGACATTTTCCCTAAAACGAACCATTATTGGTCTATAGTTAACTTTAAGCTGAACCAGAACTTAATTTACATCATACCTCTAAACCAGGGGTCTGCAACTTGAGGCTCTGGGGCCACATGTGGCTCTTTAATTCCTCTGCAGTGGCTCTTCGAAAATGTGACCAAACATAACGGTGTGTGTATATATATATATTTTTTTTTGTTTGTTTGTTTTTGTACTCACAATAAATCAATTTATATGCAAATATGTGGTCAATACTACTAATACAAAAAGTAAAACATGTTAGCTCATGCTAACCTGTTGTTTACTTAAATACATGACAATAAGAATTGGAAAAAATATGCCTGAATAGTTCAGTTGTAATAGTTTTTTGTGAAATTTAGCATAAACTATATACTGTATTTTTCTTATTTACATGAATATGGTTTTTTCATTTGTTCTGATGTGTATAAAAATAATGATAAATAATAAAACTCACAATACATTTTTTAGTTTTATAATGTCTCCTCCACTGGCTGTAAAGGTTACTGAAAAGGCCCACAGGCCACCACTTGATAATCATAGTTTTAGCTTGTTTTGCGGCTCTGGACTCATTGTATTAGTGCGTCAAGCAGCAGAAATGTCTCTTTTGGTTGTAAAGGTTGCAGACCCCTGGTCTAAACCTGACTAGTAAAGAGCAGCAGAGCTGCAAACAAAGTGAGGACATTGAAGAGGTCCTCACTTTGCATGAAAGACCTCACTTTGATAGTAACTATGGCGCAAATGGTCCTCACACTGTGGTCAAAACAAGTACACACACACACATTGTTGCTCTTTTCTCAGACAGGTTGGCGGTTGAGCGGCTGCTTCCATGGCGCCGTCACTGTTTCCACGGTGACGACTTTAGTGCACCGTCACAAACAAGCGCACACAGACACACATCTCCGGTCTGTTTGGGAGAAACGCTTCAGTTTTCCTTAAAATAAATTTAAATATTATTGAAATAAATAAAATGTTTTACTGTTGTGTCCAAATCTTTTAAGTAAATTAAAACATGATTTACTTATTTTTTGTTTTTAATTTTTTAAGTTTTTAATCTTGAATATATTTTTAAGTTTCACACACGATGTCATCATTTCAAACTTCCTGTTTTAAATGTTTTCTGCTGTTATTCATTCAGATCTACACTCGTTCAGTGATCGAGCCCCTCCCTCCTCCTTCAACCAAAGATGCCGCCACCTCGCCCATCTCCCCGCCGACCGCCGCCGCCGCCGTCACCCCGACGCCCCCCTCAGAGGCCGCCCCCGGCAGCCCTCCCAGTGCAAGCCCCGCCCCTGGGCCATCCCTGCCCCGCTCACAAGACAAAACCAAAAAGAAGAAGATGTCAGACGAGGAGATCCTGGAGAAACTACGTAAGTCTGGAGCAACGAAACGCCTCACAAAGAATCTGATAAATGAAACAAAATAAATAATCAAATAATAAAAGAGTAATTTAGCTCCATCAAGGTGAATCCTGAGGATTATCTGAAAAGTTGAGATGATCAAATAAAAAAAAAAGATAAATCTCTCAGGTAGAATAACTTGAATTTAATTTAGTTTTCTGTTTATACAAATTAAAAAAATGGGAACTAATTAAATGTTTTAAACATTTTAACAAAGAATGAAATGTTTAGATTGAATTTATTAGTTTCTGAATAAAAATCTGTATTTTTAAACCATCATGCCTGTCCAGATGTGCTCAGGTCTCCCTCTGCTGGTAAGACCAGGACCAGGTCTGTCCGTCTGACTCTGATTGACAGATCTGACATTCTCTGTCCCCTCCCCCTCCTCTGTCCAATCCTCACGTCTGATTGGTCGTTCTGTCTGTCCGTTATCTCCTCCGGCTGCAGAGTCCGTCCAAGTCTTAACCTTGAATCTTTTTCCTGCCGTTGGCTCCTATCTCTGAACGACGACTGCAGATTCAGTTTTAGTTTTCATCTGTTCGGTTTCTCTCCTGTTGTTTGTCGTCTCTGCGTTTCCTCTGCATGCTGCTCTGATCTGAGTTGGATGAATTTGCTGTCAAGTTGAGATTAAACGGATAGAAAGACGCCCGGCTCTTCTATCCACAGAAGCCAGCGTTTAGTTTTAAAACGAGCCGGTTTTCTTACAGCTCATTTTGTTTGTTCAGTCGGTGAGTTCTGCTTCTTTCTCCTTCTTTTTCGTCCTCAGGGACGATTGTCAGCGTGGGAGACCCGAAGAAGAAATATACACGCTTTGAGAAGATTGGACAGGGGTGAGAATAAACTAACCCCGGTTTATTTTATATTATGGTTTGTAAGAAGTCTAAAACTGTGCAGGTTTGTGTTTAGCTGGTTGTGTGTGTGTTTTCAGGGCCTCTGGAACAGTTTACACAGCTATAGACATCGCCACGGGGCAGGAGGTGGGTTTCCTTCCTCTTCATCGTTTAGTTTTTTTCTCTCTCAGCTCAGAGTTCAGGTTTGTTTCTTCACGTTTCTCTCCCAGGTTGCCATCAAACAGATGAACCTGCAGCAGCAGCCCAAGAAGGAGCTAATCATCAACGAGATCCTGGTGATGAGGGAAAACAAGAACCCCAACATCGTCAACTACCTGGACAGGTAAAATCAATTAATATGATTAAAGTTTAATGCAGAGGTTTGAAGCAGTAAAAGACTCAAAGAGTTTAATATTCAGGATATTGTCAGATTTCTATGATTTATTTAATTTTATCTCCTTTAAGGGATGGATCTTTGTGTTTAAGTGCAGATTTATATGTTTGGGTTTATGTTCAGATAATGAAACCTTTTTAAAAAAAGTAACAACTGAATCAAACTCTCAGCTCCTAGATAAGAGAGGAGCTCTAAAGTTTCAGATGAAGCAATAAATCTGTTTAAAATAATAGCATCCAGTTCAGTGTGTGTGTGTGTTCTTGTATTTGTTACCTTTTTAGTTTTGTTTCTTGTAACCTGTGTTTCCCCTATTGGCCTTTAAGGGGGTGTGGCTTTTGAACACATGATTGACAGCAGAAATATTACTAGTATTTATTTATTATGATAGTCTGCAGCTTAAAAGTTACAGGACATGAACATGATTAACATTAAAGATGTAAATTCGGCTAAATCTAGTGCAATGCATCAAATGTTTTTTGTCTATGTTTTAATTGCATTCTGTCCTGATTAAATGAAAAAAAAGTCTATAATTTTCATTTGTTAAATCTTAAATATCACTCACTGAAATAATATAAATAACTAATATATGTAATCATAAATCAATTTCAGATGCCTGGAATGCAAGTGTGGTGAAGCTGATTAAATGTAAAAATGGCCTGCCGTATAAATGGGCTTCCGCATTTTGTTGAAAATGATCTGCTGCTGCAGGTCAGGTTCAGGTTTCAGTGCTGGAGGTTCAGGTTGGGCTATAGAAATCAATGAATGGTCCTGATAAGGATAGGAATACAAACTTGTGTGTGTGCAGTAATTGTTTTTTTCCAGATTTACATAAAGAAATGCTTCAAAATTCAACATTCAAGCTGCTTTAAATCTTTTCTTTTTATGTGAACTGTTTTGAAAGAAAATTGTCTTTAATAACTGTGAGCGTTGAATGAAACTGCGCTCGTGGTTTGCTGCAGCTACCTGGTGGGCGATGAGCTCTGGGTGGTGATGGAGTACCTGGCCGGAGGCTCTCTGACAGATGTCGTGACAGAGACCTGCATGGATGAAGCTCAGATCGCTGCTGTGTGCAGAGAGGTAAGAGAGCGCAGACCTGATGTCTGAAGGTTCAGCGCTCGCCGAGTAATGGTTTTTATTTTTCCGTCCAGTGTCTGCAGGCGCTGGAGTTCCTCCACTCCAACCAGGTGATCCATCGAGACATCAAGAGTGACAACATCCTGCTGGGGATGGACGGCTCCGTCAAGCTCAGTGAGTCCACCGCAGCCACGCAAACTCCGCCTCATCCACTCGTTTCATGCCTCAATGCTGAGTCAGCGCTCTGTTAACGTCCTGTTTAGATTTGGTTTTTGATTCTCTTATGTATTTATTTTTTAGCTGTTCCATTATAATGTTCAGCTTATTCAGGAGATGGTTTTGTTTTGTTTTCATAACTTTTATACTTTTCAAAATATGTATTTGACTCTTTTTCACTTTTTATTTACAAAAAATACATAATTTAATACTTTTAAGATCTCTCCAAAAACAATATTATTTTTTAGCTAAGGGCTAGCTAGAAGCTAAAATCAAAGAAACTTTTTTTGTTTTTAAAACATTTTAATTTAAAATCCATATTTCTTTGTGTGTGTTAGCTAGCCCATAGCTGTTTTTTGCTAAGGGCTAGCTAGATTTATTTGCTTTTCACACCTTTTTTTTTTGCTTTTATTACCTTCATTTAGTTAGTTTTACCTCTTTAGATAGAAATTTGCTACTTTTAAGTTTTTAGCTAACGATTTATTACTTTTGTCTGTTTGCTAATGTTTTGCTAGTTAAGTAGCATTTTTGCTACTTTTCTGCTAACACTGTGCTACTATTGGCCAATATGTTTAGCTTTTAGCTAGCGTTTTGTTACATTTACTGTGGATTTTTTTTATTTTCTTGATTTTATTGTAGATAGATTTTTAAATTAGGTTTTAGGCATTTTACTTTTTTATTTCCTGCTTTTATTATTTATTATTTGTTTTCTAATGTTGGTTCAGTACAGTACTTTGGTCTGCTGGGATGCATAGATAAAGTTGGATTAGCACTCATGCACTGACAAATGTTAAATGAAAGCAGTTATTTTACTAAGAGAGCATCTCAAACACTGATTCCGTTGTCCTCCTTCCCGTCAGCCGACTTCGGCTTCTGCGCCCAGATCACCCCGGAGCAGAGCAAACGCAGCACCATGGTGGGGACTCCGTACTGGATGGCTCCGGAGGTGGTGACCCGGAAGGCCTACGGCCCCAAAGTGGACATCTGGTCCTTGGGCATCATGGCCATCGAGATGGTGGAGGGAGAACCGCCCTACCTGAACGAGAACCCGCTCAGGGTGAGTGTGTTGGATGGATGAGGAGGGGAAACAAACAGCTAACAAAAAACTGAAAAACACAAATTGTTAGATGTGAAGAAAACATTTTTAAAAAGGAAGTGGTGCTCTAACAGCTACTACTTTGTGTTTTTTTTTATTAATTTGCAGCAAATGGACATTCTATAGCACCTAAAACTTACAAAAAGAAGTCGTATCCCTCTCAGCTACTACCGCACCATTATTTAGCTCAATATCTTTAAAAATCATTGAATTCGGACAGGTCAGTTAGCTGTGGCAGCCATCTTGAGTTGCTCCAAAATGTATTAGTTGTAGATAAACATCCTGTGATTATTATTAAGTTCAATTAAAATCTGCTCAGTAGTTCATGGGATATTTTGCTGACAGGAAGACAGAGTTGACTCCTAATAAGGGAATAACAAAAAAAAAGATTTTAGTCATTTTAACTTATTTGTAAAATTACAAGTTACAGCCTTTTTTAAGTTGACTTCAAAAGTGAATAACAGAACAAAAATCTTTCCTGTGTCTCATGAGATAATTTGTTAAGAGACTAACAAACAGCATATTTTTATGTGTTTTTATTAAAAGACACCATAAACTAATTCATTACTCAGAGAGTCGTTCTTAAAACAACCACTAGGTGGCAGCAGAGTAACAGACCACCAGGTGTCAGTCTTCATGGGAAGTAAAGTTCTGCTGCTCTGTTTCCTCCAGGCTCTGTATCTGATCGCGACCAACGGAACGCCAGAACTTCAAAACCCCGAGAAACTCTCCACAACATTCAGAGATTTCCTGAACCAGTGTCTGGAGATGGACGTGGAGAAGAGAGGGTCCGCTAAAGAACTACTGCAGGTACGACACAGCCTGGTTTTTGACTTCAAGCAGGAGAAAACAAATAAAACACTGCGAGCTGCACGGGCAGAAACAAATATCATCAGGAACTGGTGTATGG
>NW_013952538.1:422064-433799 GCF_001266775.1 Austrofundulus limnaeus
ACCATGTATTTTATTCTATTTGGATTTAACTAAACGAAACCGAAATCACTCTGGATTTTTTATTAATTCCATGTTACATTTTTACATTTACCGTAGGTTTTGGAAACAGAAAAACATAAATGTAAAAATGTAAAACTGAACTAATAGAAAATCCGCTGTTGTTTTCTTTTTGCACTTTTATTTTGAAATGACAAAAACAAAGAACGAACCATTCACATAAAAAATACACGAATGAAGCCTGAACTGAGATATTTCTGTTTCTGTTTTTCCCCTCCCTCACCCTCCTCTTCATCCCTCCTCCTCCTCTCACAGCATCAGTTTTTAAAGATGGCGAAGCCCCTCTCCAGCCTGACTCCCCTCATTCTGGCGGCCAAAGAGGCCGCGAAGAACAACCGTTAGCTTTGCCCTTGCCGTCTGCCCGAGGAGGTGGAGGTGCTCTCTATCTCTCTTCCTCTTTTTTTCCTCTCTTCCTCCCTCCTTCATTCCCCTCACTTTGAACTTGAACCCCCCCTCCTCCCGGCTCTGAAGCCACATTCCTCCACCTCACAGGTGGGAAGAAGGGGCGGGGCTTCTTCTCCACCGGACTGGGACAGTCGCCGCCGCCCCTTGTGGCGAACGTGTCGTCGTGACGAGAGCCTGAAGCCACGCAGCGGTTGTTTATTTATTTGTTTGTTTTTCAAATCAGGACCACAGCAGCCGGCCGTCACCTCCTGACAGTCGGAAGTCGTTAGCTTCCTGTTATTCAGGTGCAAAAAGTTTTAATTTGAAATCCACTTTTCTTCTTGCGTGTTTGGATTTTACTTGTTGATTGTAGCGATCTCCTCTGTGGGTTTTTGTCACAGAGCAGGAAAAGTTAAACAATGATTGTTTAGAGGAAACACTGTGTGCCCAGAACCACGAGGTGGACCCGGTTCAGCTTCAGAACAGAACCAGCTGTGAGGCGTCAACAAATCAGATTCCTGCCATCAGAAGCCGAGGGGACTCGAAAGCTTGAAGTCAAACGTTTATCAGAATGCGGGTCCACACTCAACGTAAACAAAGCACTTTTATCTGTTTACAAGATGTTCCACTTCATCAAACCTGTTGAGCTTTTCCATCCCAGAAGCAAAAAACAAACAGAAGTTTGTATTTATTCTTTGTAAAAGCACAAAACTTGTTTCACAGATTTTTCATCTGATTTTAATGTTTTTATCAGTCGGGTTTAAACGCGGGTCACTGAGCAGAACTCGCTCCATCTGTGGTTCTGGGTCGTCTGCGGGCTTGATGTTGGACTGTGAAGGACAGAATGTGCATGAGAACAACCTTTATTTGTTTTTTTTATTATTATTATTCAAATGGTACGTCTAAGATAGAGAAAAGTAAATAATGAGTGTAGCGATGATTCACCGAGGGTCATATTTAAATCGTATTATCTGAAGAACGAGACGAATGGAAGCTCTGATGGTACTTCCCCCAAAACTCCCTGAATAGGAACAAAATGTTTTATTGTTTTTTTTTTTTTTACAGATGAATAATGCCAGAAAATAATTTCACCACTTTCATTTTGTTTAAAATTTCTCATCAGCAGAGGCGCAGCTGCAGATGTTCGCTCTGATTATAAGGAGAATCTGTAAAAAGTGAATAAAAACAGAAAGCAATGATTTTCACAGCTCATCGGCTGTTTAAGAAATTTAACGATTTTTAAGAAATAAAATGATGTAATTTTGAATCTGATGCCTGTTGCTCCAGATCCGTGTTTCCCACTCAGTCTGTAAAAGTCCAGGATCTGAGGAGACCGGGTGTGGAGGTGCTGAAGGAACTGTTCTTGTCTGAAGGAGGGTTCTAGCTGTTCAGTCCTGGATCTCTGCTGGGTGGGAGCAGGTGGTCTAAAACCTGTATTCATGGTGTTTTTCCAGAAGCACTAATGCACCTCCATACCATCAGAGAGGCAGGTTCTTAAACAAACTGGATGGTTTTGTGACCCGTCGCAGCTGTTTTTTATTCAGATCACTTCATACCTTATTATTTTAAAAACAATTCCTAGTTTCAGCTTTTTATACGTCCATTATGTTTATTATTATTATTTAAGTAACATTTGTGTTTTTGAGATTAGAAAATCATTGCTTTCAGTTTTTAATCTACATTTTACACAAACTCTCAACTTTTCCAAAACTGTTTTTTAAATACAAACGTTTATTCCAAACCTTGATTTCTATTGTTAGTTTTTTTTCWAATATTGATTATTTGATTATTTTTAACGTACCTCTGGCCTTAAAATGTTTGAAAGACTTAAAAGTTTCTTGTCTGATGTCGGACCGCAACATTTTCAGATTTGTTCCGCACAATCAGAAGTCGTCTGCTGACGGCTTCAAAATGTGTTTTATCTGCCTGAAAATGTTGCGGCGGTGAGTTTGTGTCCCCGTCTGAACCCATGGCTCGGCTGGATTTAAAGGCTGATCTGTAACTTTTTAAATAGACGTCCTGGAATCAAACTAGGTTTAGAGAAACATCTATAGATGCAACAACACGGTAAAACAGATCATAAATCGTGAACCTGCCTGAAACAGAAACAGTCTGCAGATTTTTCCGAACAGCAGAGAAAATGTTCTTTACTCTGCAGATTCTTAAATAGTTTCACAGTTTGAACTTCAGAGTGGGGTTCAGACCGGGTCCGGGTCTGCTGTGTTAAAAAACCAGAACCAGAAGGTCAAATGAAGTCGTCACTTTTTGGTGTTTCAGAGCCATAATTTATCTGTTTTATACAAGTCGTTCTGATTCTTTTCAAACAGCTGAAAAAGGAACAAATAAAATGATTCAAAAACTGAAAATCTGGTCCGTTTATTTATTTATTTTTTATTCATTTATTTATTTATTTATTATCTTAAAGCTGCTGTGAAAAATCTCTCTTCCTGTTGGGAAGTTGCGGTCAAAGACAGAAAAAAGGTGAAATAGTTTTCTTTGTATTTCTCTGTCTGACTCAGTTCAGTCTGTTCACCGTGGAGACTGAGCTCCGTTAACGAGGGCAGAAAGTGAGTAAGCTCTGTGTGGTTTTTATTTTTTAACACCTGCATCCAGATGTGGACCGGGCAAAGGAACGTGGCGAGACTCGACTGCAGGGCAAACAGAACGGTGATGCAACCAGAGAGATTAGAAAGGAAGCAGAGACTGAATTAAAATGCTGAAGTGGAAAAACTGTTTGATTTTAAACATTTCTCCTATAAGTTGCAGGAGGTCCATCACTGAAGCAGAGAAAACTTCCCATCAGTCATTTCTTGTTCCAGAGTCAGGCCTCGAGGGCAGCAGCTGGAAACTTCAGTCTGAATCTCCTCAGATTAAGTGAAATAATCTCAGTGGAGTAAGACAAGTGTTCTTGGTAAGACTTCTTGAAATAAGAAAAATTTCCAGGCTAATGAGATTAGTAATCTAATATTCTGTTCTTTCTATAGGAAGTAATGGTAATAGTAAAATTATTGTGAGCATTTAAATATGATTTATTGACTCTATGTACAGTTTAAAACAGGACATATAAACATAATTTATTGAATTACTTCTGTGCAGCACCTTCCTGTCTTTACTTATGACTAAAATTAATGTTTATATTTAAAAACAAGGTGCTTCCTACCTTCAAACCCCAACTAAAGTAGTCAGTCTGACCAATCCTGTCTTTAACAAACCACGCCCACAAAAGTCAAACAGACCAATCGTGTTCTGGACAAACTCCTCCCACAAAACAAGAAACTCCCATTTAGAGACTGCAGAGACCCCCTGCTCTGCAAGTTGAGCTCAGCTGAATGAGTAACATGTGTTTGTCTTCCTGTGGACCATCACCTGCAGGAGAGGTCATCACCTGCAGGAGGGGCCATGGATGGGGGTCTTGGCCCTCTAAAACTAGCTTACTGAAGCTAAATCTTGGTCTACAAAGGAGATATAAATATTATCATATTCACACAGACTTTGTGCTCATGAGATGATAACATGTGTCCAGTGGTTTAAGAGACATTTTGCTGACAGACAAATGAACACACAGATCTGAAATGTGTGTGTGTGATGATCAGTGGTGTGTTTGTGTGTAAATGATGTCATTAAAAAGCAATAATTTTCAGTGGAACAGTTTTTTTTTTTTTTTTTGTTCCTGAACATGTGAGAGCATTGATTTATGAGTTGGAGTCATGCAGCCGTGTGTGTGTGTGTGCGTGTGTGTGTGTGTGTGTGTGCAGTGAGGCTCCTTAGTGGTACACAGAGTCCCCCTCCCTCCTCCTGGTTACATAAGCGTCTCCACTGCAGAGGCAGAGCACTGCAGAACCCTCCTGCTCCTCTCACATGAGCGCTCACGTTTCCACATCAGACAGCACCGTGTTGGTTCTGTTTGGGTTTCTGCAGGGTCGCCTCCCGTCAGTGAGGGTCTCTGGTTCTGGTTTATGTTCCCAAAGGGAACCTGAGGACCCTCCAGTAAGACTAAATGTATTTATGTCCCCGAAACACTTCTGCTCATCAACGCAGTGTTTTATATGTTTATGTTTAAAGGCAGGAAATCATAATTATTTGTGTGTGTTTGTCTGTTAGCAAAATATCTCATGACAAATTGAAATGAAACCTGACTTAAGACTGCCATCTCTGTCCAGTGGCTCTGATGAAGTTAATTTCCCAGATGTTGAGCTGAAACTCTGTGTGGTAGTAGCAGAGAGTCATTGGTCATTCTGACCAAACCAAGATGGCTGCCACAGACTGGCGACATGAATGAATTCTGTTCTCAGGTTTAAAGTCTGGAGGTGAACCGAGGTTCTCTCCTCCTGTCATATTGTTACCGTGACGACCCTCGTCTTATTTACCAGACTCAATGCCTTATGATAAAAGGTGCTCCAGGTCTCCATGGCAACGCTGTGCGTAGGCATTGCATAAGCAGGAGGAAGAGGAGCATCCTGCTACTGGGTGTGTGCAGGTGGAACCTTTACGGCCTTTCTTTTATTTATTTGTCCTCTGACATCCCATCAGAAAGCCTCTCTTTTTACTGCAGGTACGCACCACCTGGGGGGGCTGCCCGGTCCAGACCCCAGAACTGCTCCAGAACCAGCTGAAGCCTACAGGGCCGGGCCTCAAACCAACAAAGTCTAGTTTAATTTTTACTTTCATAACATTTAATGTAAAATAAACACAATTTCTCTGTCACAACTTATAAATTGTGACCCATCACATCGGATTCAGTCCAGATGTGGAGAAACAGGCAGATAAAGGGTTTTGATCTAAACGTGTGCAAAAACAGCATTTTGTCAAAATAAAATGAATTAATGCCTTATCAATGAATCATGAACTGTCTGGAATATAAAATGTTGAATGTTTCCCTGTGAGCTAGAAATGTTTTTATTTCTTTGCAACTGGGAAATCTTAATATACAAATACTGTTTGAGGTTTCCTCTTTATATTAACATCAAAAATTACTCAATAAATTTACATAAAATTA
The DNA here is from genome assembly GCF_001266775.1 of Austrofundulus limnaeus. Taxonomy (NCBI): domain Eukaryota; kingdom Metazoa; phylum Chordata; class Actinopteri; order Cyprinodontiformes; family Rivulidae; genus Austrofundulus; species Austrofundulus limnaeus. The sequence goes on from NW_013952538.1 coordinate 427,502, forward strand.
GGATTCAGACCAAACAGCAAAGTTTCATCGTAACCAACAAAACAAATTAAGTCATATCTCTGGATAAGCTTATGATATCAGAATGATCCAGGTATCAAAATGTAGCTTTTAGGCCAGGAAAATGTAGTTAGGTCATTTTGTTCAAATTTGACTTAATCCTCATTTCAATATGATGGGTCACAATTATTCTTTTATCTGAACCAGGAGTTCCAATAACGTCTGATTTTTGATGTAACATTTTATATTCCTGCCTCTGGACTGAGTTTTTTTGTTAGAAAAGTTGATTTGCTTCCTCAGGTTGTTTATATTTCTGCTCCCTGCAGCAGATCAAACCCAGAGTGTTGCAGTTTGTTGGGAGTGTTTGGTATTCAGATCAGGATCAGAGTGTCTCTGGTTACGTAAGGCCAAATGTAGCGTGACATTACATGTGTTTTTTTATTTATTTATATATTTTTATTGAGACTTCCTCAGCGCTGGAATCAGCGGGACGTTATCATTCTTTCTGTCTCTTGTAATGACCTGATCATTGCAGCACAAACACAAAACAGACTCAGAGATTTTTCATCAGCACCGATGTTTCCTGTCTGGGTTTAAACTCTGTTTTCATGCTAAGCTGAACTGAGACACATTGTTAGATGTCTAAAAAGTTAATTTAACGCTTTATTTTCTGTGCCTTTATCTTATCTAGTAACTTCATATTCAAAATTTACCCACATTTTGAAATTATATGAGCTAATTTCATTTTAAAAATGCACATAATGATTGTTTTTAAGATTTAATTGATCAATATAAAGCAAATCCTTAACTTAACCTAAGCTGTTTGTCAGTTTTAGAATAGAATAGAATAGAATAGAATAGAATAGAATAGAATAGAATAGAATAGAATAGAATAGAATAGAATAGAATAGAATAGATTAGTAAGGTACTATGGTAAATTTAGATTTATTTGCCCCCCGCTCCCCGGGTGTGAGTTGAATGGATTTTTAGCAACATTTACGGATTTTTGAGGCTTTTTACACAGGTAAACGTCCGAAGAGGTTGACATGTATGGGACAACAAAATACAGACTTGTTATTGAGTTTGTCAATACAAACCGCAACCTGAGAGGCACTACTAGCCCCTCCCCCATCAGAGTGTCAGAACAGGACATAATACTTCATTAGTTTTTTAAGACAAAGCTAATTGAAAGGGGCGCTGAGCAGAGTTACAACCAGGGATTACAAATAATTACTTTTTTTTCTTCTGCAGTTTGGCGCCCCCTCCAGCAGATGGCGCTCTATGCAACCGCCTAGTTCGCCTATGCCAAGAACTGGCTCTGACTGTGGGCTAAAAAATATTAATTTAGATTTTATCATCAATAAAATGTAGAGGGTCTGAAGCTATCTAAGCTTTTACCTACACAAAGCAGTGATTTTAATGAGAAAGAAGAATAATGCTTCAATGGAAAGTGGATCACAGTGCCATCTGTGAATGAATTAAGAGATGTTATGTTTTATATTTTAAAAAGGACTAATAATAGATCCTTGGGTAACTCCACACGTGAGATGCAACAGGGGAGGAAACAACTTTTCAGAGTTTATTTAATAATAAATAATAATAGTTGTTGTTGTTGTTGTTGTTGTTGTTGTTGTTGTTAACAATAACCATAAAATACATGTTTGTTTATTAAAATATCACTCCATAATCATAAATCTTGTTACGAGGCTGTGATGACGTAAGCAACAGGTCGGTAGTTAACGTTGTTGCCAGATAAAAATGATTATTATCGTATTTATTCAACGTGTTTTTGATAGGCTGTAAAATATTTCGTCATTTTACAGCTGGCAACCCCGAGTCGGTATGGAAAGCCTCGTGCCCTGCCTGCAGTTCTCCATCTCTCTCCGAGCCTGTGCGCGTGCGGCCGAGCTGCAGCTGCTGCCGGCGGCTCGAGACCCCCTCACTGCGGGACACGGCTCGTGACTGAACACCGTTTATTTTATTTTTATTTTTGAAATAATGGTGGAAAACCGGCGGTGAGGACGAACTGTCGACCAGCAAAATAACAACATTTTAGGTAAGAATTGTCCGACATGTTTTTTGTTATTTATTTGTTTTAATTATTTAATTTTGCGACCAATTATAAAAAAAAATTAATCGACGTTGACAAACTAGCTTAATTTATGTTCGTGAACATGTAGACAAGTCGATGCTCTGTTTTTCATTTTATTTGATTTATTAAATATTTGACACAATCTCAAACGTTAAATTCCAGCTTTTAGCATCTAAACGTATCTTTAAATAGATAATTTAATGATCAAGAAGTGTGATTAATTTAACTGTTTAACTTTATAGACACAAGGATACACAAAGGTAACCCAAAAAAGACACATTGTTCTTATTGTCAGTCATTTTATGAAACACAACTGTAAACTTTATCTCATAATTGCAGCGTTGGACTTTAACCTTTTATGGATCAGTTTATTACAGTGACAAGCTGCTTGTTATGGGCTTTATATTGATTTTCATTGTCAAGTTTTAAGCTATCATGTTTAAAACAATGCTTTTTATATCTGTCATCTCAGTAAGGTATCATGAAATGAGTAGGATTCTTGGATTATTTAGTCTTTATTGTGTTTTTGGACAGTATACTGAACACTTATGAGGTAATGTATGTGAGATAGAACAATTATTTAGTGATTTTTTGTTTGAACATTGTTTATGTCAAGATGATATAATATAATTTAAAGAAACAGCATTTTTTGTTTCTTATTCTTACACAGACAAGAGGCAAGCAATTATGTTCTCGCCTGTTTGTTGTGTTAGCAAAATATCTCATCAGACACATTTTAATGTGAAGTTCTGCCTAAGGATTTGACTCAGTTTGAAATGGACACACAATCTTAGCAAACACAAAAATGTCCTATAACAAGCCAATTATACAGATATTGACTTTAAATACAGTGTGGTAGCTGAGATCCTTCCCCAACACTAGAGCTCTAACAGATTGGCAGCGGGTCACATGCATTCCTTCAAGGAGTATTAGGTCTTTAGTTTAAGTGATAGTTCATTCGTTTTCTGAAGGTCTTCCTAAACTTTTATTTAAACAAGTTGCAATTTCAGTCCTGTAAAAACGACAGAAATTATTCTCATGTTTAAACAACAAAGAATACTTAAGTTTAACAGACCTAAAATTGTTATTTCCTCCAACAAAATTATTCCCTAAACAGCTATAAAACAATATATCAGCATGTCCTTGAAAACACTGTTAAAACTGGACAAACAGGGAAAAAGTGGAGGAATTAAAAATGTTAAATGATTCATATTTAGAAGACCTGATTCAGTCCTGGTTAATGACATTGAATCTCTGGTGGGTTTCAGCTGGATTGGGTGTTTTTCAGTTTTCTGTCAAGAATAATTGGATTAATTTTCTTATTGTGAAGGAGTTTTCCCTCAGGATGAGGTTACAGTTCAGCAGTAAAAGTAATTAAGTTCCTTTTTTTATTAATGCTCTTCAGTGTCCGTGATGATGTATTAAAACTGTTTGATGATTTTCAAAAAAAGAACATCATCAGGATTGTTAATTTTACTTCTCTGTTATGTTTGCTGAAAAGCCACATCTTGTTTGTTAAAAACGTTAATACCCCGAAATCGTTTTCCTCCATAATAACTGCAAATAAAACTTGACTCCAGGGCAGGCCTGGTTTTAGCTGTTGTTGGTGTTGATGTGTAGCTGGGAGCTGTGTTTAAACAATGCGTGAAACCCAGCTGACTGGTCTGAACACAGAGCTGTATTGTTTCACACGTTCAGTCTTTTCTGCTCTCCGTTCATCTTTACAGTATCATTTCATTTGTTGGCAAAGGCTTACAGGTATCGTTCATACACATAAAAGGAGCCTGAGATAGGTTGCATTACGTCTTTGTGTTGTTGGCACGCTAGTTAAAAAAAAATACATTTTGTGTTTGAGTTTCAAAAAATCTACCTATTTAAAACTATCTGAGTTGTTACTGATGTTATGATTCATTGAAGTGTTTGAGACATAAGGGCTGCACAATATTGGATGAAACTGATGTTGCAATTTTGAAGCTCCAGTTCCAATCAGGTGTGTAAAATCAGAGAGATAACCACAACCTGAGTACAACTGATCTAGACCAGTGTTTCCCATAGCTGGGGTCGGGACCCAAAGTGGGGTCCCGAAACATCAAGGTGGGGTCCTGAAAAGATTTTTTGAATTAATTATATTTTTGCCTTAGTTGTTACAAAGGAGTGAGGTTAGTATATTTAAAATGGATAAATGTAGTATAAAAATATTGTTACTATGCCCATGTTTTGTTGACCTGATACAAATGTTTATCATCCAAAAATACTTGTGGGCACAGGTCTCTGCTACTGTTATTTTGTGGATCAAAAGCTGAAAGGTTTGGGAACCACTGCACTTTGGTTCCCAAAGTTGGACTTGGGACCCAGTTATGGGTCATGAAGCACCTTGGATAAACTCCAGAAATCAATTTAAAGGGTAATAAATTAATTGCTAATATAATATTTTCCCTACAACTATTACAAAAACACAAAATAAGTATATATATTTGTGTACAAGCTGTTTAAATTGTCAAAAAGCCTGTGTTTTTAGAGTTATTAACAAAGTTTGTGTCCTCTGACAGTAATATTTGGGGTCACAAGTTTTTGCCATGGATATTTTGTGGGTCAGAAGATAAAAAGTTTGGGAACCACTGATCTAGACTCTCGGTCCTCACTCATCTTAAGCTTGGTGTTGTGCTCCAGGCCTGTCCAGTTCTCCTTGGCGTTTCCTTGAGTTACATTCTGGTCAGCTTTCATCAGCTTTTTGTTGTTAAATATTCAGTTGATATTCGAGCTACTTACTGTGAAACTAAACACTGGGAGATAGACAGGAGAGCGTGGAGTACAGAGTCAGGGTTGTTCAAGGAAACAGTTGAAACTGGTTGAAGAACTTCTGCATCTCACCTTGTTTGTTTGTTTTTTTCTTTCCTCCTTGTATCTCCTTTAAGTTGCTGCATGTTTGCCTGTGGGCTCATTACAAACACGACCGTCTCGTCCAAACTTTGAGAAACGATCTCTATTTTTACATCAGGCGCTTGGAGGCTTCCTGAGGTGTGTCACTGCGCCTCTTACATTTCCACACGTTGTGTATCCGACCCACTTTAAGTCCAGGAATGTCGTCCAAAAACAGCAGTCCACAATCACTGACAGAAAAAAAACTCTAATCAGGATTTAGATGATGATGACAGAGAACAACCTGGCCTGTCTCTATGCCTCTGCTTCTCTCTGTCACTGTCTCTCCACACCGTCCACTGTTGAACACTGTTGATGCAGTTGAGAGGCCTCATATATAAATATATTAACAAACACCATTATGTCATCTTAGCACGATTTGATACAAGGTCAATGGAAAACACAAAGATAAACACAAGTGATATCTAAGAATGACTGTTGTTAGCAAATCTTGTTCTGACTTTAATCATTCTGTCTGCAGATGAACCGCATGTCATGAAAACCAGGTCATTAAAGGATGTCATGAATTACTTGCTTAAACATAAAAGTATTAGTTCCATTACAAGCTCTAACTGCAGTTATTTAGAAAGAAGCTGACAGCAGGGTGAGGAAAAACATGAACAATAACGTGTTACAGATTAGGAGCTGAAAAGGTTTATTTTACCTATTGTTCTGCACTGACCTAAAAAGCAAATATTTAGGTCTTTATACTTTCTTGGATGACTTTTATTTCATAACATGCTCTGTTTGCTCAGCTGAAACATGTCCTTAATCCCAAGCCTTCCAAAATACACGATTATAATCTCACTGCAAATTATTTGTCACATTCTGAAACTTATATTTTAACCTTTAGTTATTTAGATTAGCGATGAAACTCACAATAACTGTTTCTTTCAAGTCACAAAACCAAGTGATTTATCAACAAATTGTTGTATATTTAAAGGTTATTTAAATTAAAGAAGATATTTTCAGCTGATAGGGGAAGCAGAACTAATTAAATTTCAACAAAAGTCATCAGGTACATCACATCTACTCAGTTCTGGTTTTGCTAGCTCCTCCATAAACGACCGTTTTATTGTCAGTATTTAAATTGATGTCATCCATTTTCAGTGCTCCTAGTATAGTGCAGTAAGTGTAATCACCATACTCTAAGATAATGCCCACCATGATTATAATAATAACCTGTTGGGACATTTGATTAGTCAGTAACTACTCACTTCCTGTTAGATAATAAAACTCCATGTCTAGGTATCGTTATCACCTGAGTCTGAAGGCGAAACATATATATAT
>NW_013952538.1:433829-439064 GCF_001266775.1 Austrofundulus limnaeus
TATATATATACTGTATATGACTCCTATTTTTTTTTTTATTTTTTTGTTCCTCACGTTTTTCATGCTGCAGTTTCTCCAGCCCTCCTCTTTTGTCACTCCATCTGGTTCTCTCTCTGTCACCCCACCTCCCCTCATCCTTTTCACAGCGGTAATAATAACAGATCTGATGTCACCGTTGCCATGGCAGCCCTCTGAAAATCTGAAAACGGGGCTGTTTGAAGCGCGTGGTGGCCAGCTTCCTAGAGAGGAGGACTAAGTTATGCCGAACAGAAATTTGTCACGGTTTGTAGCTGTAGAACCCAGGTTCACACAGAGATCTAGAATAAAAACTAAATAAAACTTTAATAAATAAACAAAAAAGGCTGATGTAGCGTCAAAAACTATTACATAAAATAAGAAGAATGAAGCACAATGTCAGACTGAAGGTATGGTGACAACTGGGAGAATAAAAAACTGACTACAGTGAACAGGTGAAAGTGGGCGGGGCATAACCAGTGAGTGAAGACAGACAGTCTCAGCCCCCTGAGATGCTACCTTAAAAGCCATTTTGTGTCTCTGTCATGTGTCTTTGATCGTCTTCTTTAGGTGAACAAGAGCCTCCCTCTCCGTCTGTGTGATGCCGGGCCGTGGGTGAGTCTGTGCCCGTGACCAGACTGAAGCTGGGGAAGTTAAAGGTGGTGCGGCGGCAGCTGCTGCAAAGGTACAGGACCTTGAACACTTCACATCATTTCAATGTCAGTTTATTTATATAGCACATAAAAACAATAAAAGAAACAAAGAAATGTTCAAATTAAAGAAATGCAACATAAAACCATCAGCTCTGAAAGAATCTCAAACTCCGCCAGGATAAAAGCTCTTAAGCGTAGATTTGAAAGTCTCAACGGTCTCAAGGGTCTGTATATAAAATGTAAACCATTCCACAGGTTTCGATCACCTCTGAATTTTAGTTTGGATGGTCGGGTTGGTTGGAACACCTACGACTTATTACTAGGACGTATTATTTATCCTACATCAAAAAATAAGACTGAAAACTGAGTTTGTGACGAACTGTAGCTTCATAAAACATAATAAAATACTATTTTTTTACAATCTGAAAACATGTAGAACCGTTCACTGTCCTCTGAGAGTGCTGTGGTGCAAGACTGACTCACTGCTTCTTACTAAAACAGTCTGATGACATCATCAGGTGTGTGTGTTGCTTGGAGTGACACACTTCATTTTGCTTAATCTTCACATTTTCTCAGGATAAAATGAAATTGTTAAAAACAAATAATATTTAGGCCCACATGTATTTGCTTTTCAGCGGTGTTGCTTAACTTTTACGTTTTCTCAGCTCTTTTGTATTTTGACGGTTTCAGGTACGAACACCAGCCCTTCGTCTCCTGCCTGGCCGGTCTCTATGGCTGCCAGTGGAGACGGTACCAGAGAGCGAAGGCTCAGCCGGGAGAGTGCTGCTGCAGCAAGGTAAACATCCAGACACAGCAGCGTCTAGAAACAGCAGGCTGAGTATCGATTCTTCAGCCTGCTGACTCTGACGGCTACCAACAGCGTTTTTCTTTGGAAGAATATCAGCTTATGTGTGCATACTGTCAGCGTTCATCAGAATTAGTTCTGACATATGCATAATATAATCTGCGATAGACTTCCTGTGTACCTGCCAGGAGGTACTAAACCCTTCAGTTATGATTAAATTAAGAAAAAAACTGACTTTGACTTCATCTCTTCAGCCTTCTTCAACTATAAACATTACAGTTTTGCTTGAAGTTTGCTGTTTTATAGTTTGTAGTAAAGACAGTACTTTTATTTGTGTAAAATAAACCCCCCTCTGTGTGTTTTCAGGTGGAGTGTGGCAGTTTTGGCCTCCTGATCCTCACCTTCTTCCTGAGTTTTGTTTTTCTTTATTTCTGGAGTGAAGCCCAGAATGACTACAATGACTTTGACTGGTGGGTGTGACGCAGCACAAGCTGATGCTAATGTTGGCTCAAACGTTATATCACCATCATAATAATGCATAGTTTAAAAAAAAATCACTAATTTAGCTCAAAACACCTCCATAATGTAGTGTCTCTTCATAGAAAATACTGAAAAAATAGCTAAATTTTTTAGTTGCAGTCTCACTAAACTTTTGTGTTTGTAAAATCTTATAATTCAGATTTAATTTATAAGCTGTTACTGTTTGTCTCTGCAGGTTTAACTTCGGGACTCTCGGGTTCTGGTTTCCCTGGTCTCTGGTCCTGCTGGTCGTCGCTGCTGCTCTCTTCACGTACGTCGCCCTGTTACTGGTGAGCAAAACAGATCAAATCAAGCCAGCTTTATTTATAAACACTTAAAAACAGCTAAACTGACCAAAGTGCTGTACAATCATAATATAAAAACAACAACATAAAATATGTAATACACAACTTGACAAACAAAACGACCTCTCTCATGCTCAGACAAAGACTAGTGAAAAGAGATGAGTTTTAAAAATGGATAGTGAAGCAGCCTGTCTCACAATGGAGTATTAGGGCCACACAACAAGATTTTTTTTATTTTTTTTAAATTGCGAGAATAAAGTCATAAAATTATGACATTAAAGTCGTATAAAAATAAAGTCATAATATTACAAGGTTAAAGTTGTAATATTATGATATTAAAGTCATAATATGAGAATAAAGTCCTAATATTACGAGATTATAGTCATAATGTTATGAGGTTAAAGCCGTAATGTTGCAAGATAGAAGTCATAATATTATAAAATTAAAGTCCTAATGTTACGAGATTAAAGTCATAATAATATGAGAATAAAGTCATAATGTTAGTGTAACAACCCGAGAGTTGTACAATCAGTAAATTGTTTTTTTTAGTCTCCACCTCTGTAACCTTTAATCAGTGATTCTGAGCACCTGTGCACGTTGCGGTGACTCACCTGTTAAAAGCTGCCCTTAACCACAGCCGGTTCGTTCGTTCACTCGCCTGAGGAGGAAGTGTTCCAGCAGTCCTTGTGTTTCCCTGTATTGCTTTGGCAGTGACCCGTAAAAAGGCGAGACCAGTAAATCTCCCGTTAGCTTGGTCATAACTTCGTGGAACTTGTGGACTATTTTCTCACTCTGTTCACAAAGTGGTGAACCTTTCCCCATCCTTGCTTGTGAACAACTGAGCCTTTCGGGGATGCTCCCATTATTGTTTTATCAGTTTTTTTGCGCATTCCTCAAGTTTCCCAGTTGTTTGTTGCCCCTGTCCCAGCTTTGTTTGGGATGTGTTGCAGGCATCAAATTAAAAATTTGTGAATATTTTCAAAAATAACCTAAATTTTATTTGTTTGAAAATTAAATATTTTGTCTTTGTTGTGTATTCAATTGAATAACATCATAAAATCATAATATTTTGCTTATATGTATGTTTTACACAATGTCCCAACTATTTTGGGGTTGTAAAAGCTATTTTCTGGAGGTCCTGGGGAAATATTTAGTGTTTGGAACCAAAACCAGAGACCACTAGTAGCAGGATGCTGTTTCATCTGTCTGAATGTTGTTGTCAAGTTACGCATTTTGCTTCTGAATTTACAGAATAATGCATCTTATAAAACACATTAAAGCACTTGTTTCGTAATTCATATTACCCATTTGGCCCTCCAGCGGTGCACAGCATTTACTGGAAGGGCCGGTCAGCTTGGCCGAGGTGCCACGTATTACGCAAGACTTTTTATATAACACACAAATGTGCCCAGAAGAAGTGATTAAGACTTCTGCTTCAGCAGTTCACCCACAAACTGTGGCAAAATTTGATTAGAATGTTCAAATAGCACAGGTTTAAGAAAGTATAAAAAAAAATAACATGTTAATGTTAAAGCTGCTTTTTAGGTCTGTAAATATTAGGAAACTGATATAATATTTTTGTTCAAATAACTAGTTACACTTGTGTAATTAATATTTTAATCAGATTTCAGGTTTAGGGTTATAAATGTGTGCCATACAAGAAGAAAGGTTTGGTAACGCACTGCTAATCTGTTGCTCCAATTCTTAGCTAGTTAAGCTTACTTAGTCAATTGTTTTTTTATTTTATCTTGACGTTCTTTTTCTATATACTTCATACCTTACACTTTAGTTTTATTCTTTTTTTAAACCTTTGTATTTTTGATTTCTACTCCTTGTTTACGTCGTGTGTTCTGCACCTCAAAAACAGTGTGTTTAATTCTTAGGTATAAAAATACTTGGTCAGTAAGTTATATTCTGATTCTAGTTACATGTTTTAATGTGTAGAAGCTCAGATAGACTGTAAAAAGGAAGTTTTCTGAATATATTTCAAATATTTCTTCCCCTAACTGTGCTTAAATGCTCGCTCAGGTGCTGGCGGTGTGTCTGCTGTCTGAGGGTCAGAGGTTGTACCTTCACTGGAGCCACAAGGTACACTCAGACATCATAAAATCGTTTAAAAAGCTTTATTTTCCTGCTGGTCCTTGAATCGTTTGCTCTCCCTCTCTCTCTGATGTTTGTGTCAGATGGGCATCGTGGTGACCCTGGTGTTCTCCGTCACAGCCACCGGCATCATGTCTGACCTCTGGAGCAAAGAGTGGAAAACACTCCTCCTCTCCCTGCAGGTTGAACACACAGTCTTTGTCTTCAATTTCTCTGTTATTTCTGCCTTTATTTACAGCTTTGTGTCTCAACATCAGGTGACGGCACCTTTCCTCAACCTGGCTGCCGTCTCCCTCATGGCAATCCTCTCCTGGCCCGTCGCTTTGCACTTTTTCCGCATGAACAAGAAAGGTAAGCAGCCCGATGAGAGTCGTCTCATAACACGAGTCAGGCCCTCTCCTCCAGCCCTGCAGGGACTTCACCCTGTTGGAACACCTCCTCCAGGGCGTGCTGACGTCCAGGAACTCCTTATCTTGGTTGTTGGATCGTAGTCTAGCAGAACAGATTAATGCCGATGACCTGCAGGTCTGTTCGTCTCTTACCTTGTCTCCATGGGGACGGTCCCTTGTTGCCATGGTGCTTCAGCAGACAGAGATGCTGAGTCATGTCAAGGTCTCTGAGGAACGTAAACGCTGATGTATGGAAGTAAAAAATGATGAGAACACGAGTCGTTTTGTGAAAGATTCATTCTGATGTAACTTAGTTCACCAGTAATATAATTTATAATTAGTAATATCACTTACTGCATTTATTCATGTATAATACTAGAAGTTTAACCCTAAAAATCATCCATAAACTCTGTGTGTGTGTGTGTGTGTGTGTGTGTGTGTGTGTGTGT
>NW_013952538.1:439090-477442 GCF_001266775.1 Austrofundulus limnaeus
GTGTGTGTGTGTGTGTGTGTGTGTGTGTGTGTGTGTGTGAGTGGGGGCGTAGTATTAAACACGGCTTATTGATGATTAGATTTTTAATTCTTTTTAAGCTCAAAAAATGATGATCTTATTATACACGAATAAATATGGTAGTTGATGATTTTTGGACCACATTTTTCCATCAAAGCAGAACATTTTTTCTTCTTTTAACTATATGAATAAACAGAGAAACATTCATAAAACTCTGCATTTTTATTAAAACAAACTACTAGATTTTATTAATATTTATTAGCAATCAACGTTAAACTGTTATTTTTGCCTTGAGTAAGCCGTCCAGAATGAGCTGAGATCATATTTTAATATTTTCTGTTTGTTTTCTCACCATAAAATTAGGAAAATTACAACATTCTCCAAACTTGCTGACCTTAGCAAAAATTTCAAAATTTATTTTTCTCTGTCATTTAACCTTAAAGGGCCTGTGACATGCCTATTTCAAATACAAAAACTCAAAGTATCTTTAGACTTAAGAAAATTGGAATAGTACACATGATTTTACCCATTTTGTCACATAACTGGCCTATTTTCTTTTAAATTTGGCTCAGCCAAAGTGAAACAGGAAGTGACATCAATGGGAAACTCATTAATAAAATAAACACTCTGGTCTCTGTTTATTAAAACGAAGTTATTTAAACTTTAACTCTTCTTCATTTCTCTTTGATAGAAACTAAAAATAATGTAAAGAAACATCAGATTCTTCTCTACAATCTATGTTGTAGCAACGCTCTGTTTACATGCTGACATTCCCCTTTGACATCACTTCCTGTTTCTTCACATGCAAATATCTCAACAACTGTTCATCTCAGCAACATGAAATTTGTTTTGCAATATGTTATCAATGGTATCTTTCCAAAAATGCATTAATTTTTATTACAAAATTTTGACATCACAGGCACTTTAAATTAAACAATCCAAGTAAATACAGTGGTGTCGTTACAAGTTTAATTTGCTAATTATTCGTTAAAGTACTTGTATTTTAAATTCCTCGTATTAATTATTTGAAAGCTGTTAACTCGATATGAACTCTCCTTTAAAAAGCTGCAATTTCTTTTTGTTTCATGCTTTAAAATAAGAAAAATATACATATAAATAATGAAAACTGTATAAAAACATTACTAGATTTTATTATTATTATTATTATTATTATTATGTACTGTAATAAACTGGTTTAATTCAGTTTGATATCCAGCATACTGCGAGCTAACTGCTCTCTATTAATATAAATTTCTTCAGTGTACAGATATCTTTTTGTTTTGTTGTGCTGTTCAGTGCGCCAGGTTGCAATTCTGGGTCTGTTCCTGTCCGTGCTGTTCTCCCTCTACCTGGTTCCTCTGGGGATGTACTCGCCTTGCATCAAAGAAGCCGGAACGCTCGGACCTGCGCCGAAACTCATCGGACACAGAGGAGCTCCGATGGTGAGGCTGCAGAATCATGTTTTTCAGACTCTTTGGGGATTCAGAGCTATAAAAATGCCAAATATAATAAACAAGATTTGTCAGATTTATTAGTAAATTTTGGTAAATTCAAACCCAGTAATTTAAATTTAAAGTTCTCTATAAATAAAGTTGTGTTATATTGTAAAACGGGGTTTTTGAAAGTGGATGCATTTTATTTCTTTTTCAGCTCGCTCCAGAAAATACAGTGATGTCATTTGAAAAAGCTGTTGAAGCTGGAGGAGAAGGGCTGGAGACAGATGTCACCATCAGGTATTATAGTCTTTTATTGCTTTCTTGGCCTCTGAAAAGACCAGATTTGCAGTTTTAAATCAGCCTAACCCTCAGTAGAGGTGCTGGTGATTAAGGAGTTAATTTCACAACCTGTTTTCTTTCTGCTGGAGTCACAGTGGGATCAGTCGGTTCCTCGGCTGAGCCTGGTTTTTATTCTGATTATACAGATGAGATGTGTGTGTGCCGCTCTGTGATGCTGCCCTGCTAATCCACTTAGCTCCTAGCGCTCCTGTTAGCACACAGCTTTAGGTTCACACTGTTTAACAGCCTGAAAACACGGGGATTAGCACTCGTAGGTCAGTTTAATCTAATATCAGGTGACCCATGTGGGGTAGTCGGGTAGATGTGTGTGTTTAAGTGATGTTTGTGTGAGTTTATCACTGCGTCACCACTCGATGTTTGCATCGCTGCGTGCAGCTACGACGGCGTTCCCTTCCTGATGCACGACTCCACTCTGAGGAGGACCACCGACGTGGCCGAGGTGTTCCCCAATCGAACGCACCTGGACGCCTCCATGTTCACCTGGGCCGAGCTGCAGCAGCTGAACGCTGGGAAATGGTTCTTATTGGTGCGACTAACAAACACACAGTAATTTAATGTTCAAACACATAAACTTTATTAATTTTTTGCAAATATTCACTCATTTTGAATTTGAAGCCTTTAACAAATACATTGAAAAGGATTTGAAAAAAAATGTTGTAATATTTAGATATTTTTGACTTAAATCAAACTAATTTTCTCATAAATTTAAGATTTTTTGACTACATTTAATTGTGGATTTTCTTGTACAATGAATTATAGAGGGATCCGTTTGGTACTGCATCATCCCTCTCTGAGGTGGACCGCTCCAAGGCCCAGAACCAGTCCGTCCCTTCGCTGGCCCAGTTTCTGGAGGTTGCAGCTCGAAGCGGGAAACTGGTGCTGTTTGACCTTCGTAGGCCACCGTACGGACATCCATACAGCCAGTCGTACATCAACACCACTCTGCAGGTCGTACAGGATTACATCAACTCCTCACAGGTGCTCCTCAAATTAGATTCATGCAGAAAGTTCAGTTCATTCCTTTGACTAATTTTACGTGTTTCTACTCTCACAAAAGCCTGATTGTCGTCTTTTAATTCGTTCTGTTTGTACCCTAGGTGCTGTGGCTGCCCTCTGAGGACAGAGACCTGGTCCACGCTGCAGATCCAGAGCTGCAGCAGACATCTGGACAAAAAGCCTCCATTCAGGAGCTGATGGACGATCACATCAGCAGGCTGAATTTACACTACAGCAAGATGTCACAGCAGCAGATCAGGTACAGTCATTCATCAATTCAGTGGAATAAAGAGCGCTTGGTCACAACAGGAAGTTTGTACATTCATGTTTATTTTAGGCGCTCTGGTTTCTTCCTACAGTCCAAAATCATGACTGTTAGATTGTTTTTAAGTGAGTGTGGGTTGTTTGTCTTTTTGTGTGACTCTGTGATGGACTGACAACTTTCTCATTCAATGACTGCTGGAAATAACCGTTTATGTAACTGCTTTCATCTGCCTTAAAAAAAAACTCTCCTTTTCTATGTTCCTGGAGAAAAGTGGCATTTAACTTTGAACCTTTGTTGCCTCTGTCTCGTTACGTAACTCTTGATACGGATGACCGTAGAAAAAAACCTCTGAGAGCTGAGTTGAGGAAAGACAGGGAGCTAAAGGGCAACGAGAGGCGAAATGAATCAAAATGTTAAAAAGGAAGAGATTAGAAGAGCGGAGGAGGAAGAGAACGGCTCAGAATCTGAACAGGAGAAACAACTGTGCTCAGTCAGAAACACAAACTTTGAGAGAAAAACTTGGACTTGATTTAAAAAAAAAAAAACAACAACCTGAAAATAGTTCAGTGAGTCACACTGAGATTTGCTTTATTGATGAACTTTCTTTGGATTTTATCAGAACCTGAACTTTTCAGCTGATTCTGATGCTTCTTTATCAAAGATGTCTTGTTGAATGTGTGACTATTTAATTTGTATCAATCACAGAGGATTGGACGATATTAGCTAAAAAAATTAATCACGGTTAATTAATATTACGATTAACTCTGGAATTTTTGTCACATGACTGATTTAAATCCCTGTAGAGGGAATGATACGCCCTCTCTGTTTCAGTTTGTGTCAGACTTCAAGTTTTACACCAGTTGTGTTGATAAAACAAGTAAAACCAGAGTTATGTCAAATAACTTAAAAACTTTTTTTTTATAACTTTGGTCAATTTTGAAGCGAGTTGCAGCAAAAGACCAGCAGATTCATGGAGAAAATAACACCTCAATCCACCCTCTGGTCTCACCCCCGCCCCGCCGAACTAACATAAAACCCCCAAACTCCTTTCTGGCTGACGCCTGAAATTATTCGATAAATGCCAAAAAATCTACAGGAGGAAGAAAATAAAAAGAGGTGAAATTTAAATGAAGTTCGGTGTCGATTGAGACTCAGAGCGGGACTGGGTAATGAGATGTGAGATTTGTCATATTTAGCCTGTCTGTTTATATATATTTATTTATATTTTTTGCATTTCCCCCCCCCCCTTTTTTACTTAATTTGATTAAAAAAAATAGATTTCAAATCATTTGTGACTTTAAAATTTATGTTTCAATGGGACAAAATAAATTCAAAAGTGAAAGAGAATACTTGTTTCATTACATGCTGCATAGTGGACCGGTCTGGAAGCCGGAGGGGGCGGGGCTTATAGCGTCTTAAAGGGAACAGTAGCAAAACCAGCTGCTTTGAGACACACAGCAGGAAAGTGGTAAAGTTAGAATGAGGAGGAATTCAGACCAAAGCTTTGTAGCTCCACTTTATAAAGACCCCAACAGAAGGATTTAAATGTGAAAAGGAAGAATTTAAAAGTATAAAATGTCTACTTTAAAGCTGCTTTTGTCTCCCATCCCTCCTCTCTGCTGCAGTAAATACGAGTCGGTGAACATCACCACTAACCTGTACGTGATCAGCCAGCCGTGGCTTTATACTCTGGCCTGGTGCGCCGGAGCTCAGTCTGTCACCACCAACTCAATCCACATTCTGTCCAACATCAACAAACCTCTCTTCCTCATGGTGAGCTGACTCAAATCACTTTATCCTTTATAGAATATATTTTATATTATTTTCTCAAGGAAACGTAAACCAGCGGCAAAATCTGGTGTCCTTTAATAACAGGAGTTAACTTTCCTGTTGAAAACAAAAACCACTCGTACTCCGATGATTATGTAAGGCTTTGAATGTTCCAGAACAAACACTTTAATTTACATGTTAGACGGTTTCTCTCTGCCGTGACTCTGAGTGGGAGAGTGGCTCGTTCTGAATCAGGCTCTTAACGCTTTCAACAGGTGATGTGGGCGTTTGAAAATTATACCTTTCGCTTACATAACAGTCTGTCTGCACAGAAGTGACGCTAATTAATAAGTGGAACATACCGGTGTCTGTTAGCGCTTTGATTAAACGAGTCTGATCGTTTGTTTTGTGTTTTTTTTTAAAGAATCAACACTTTGTTTTTGTTTTTCCCCAGACTCCGGAGGAATACAGCTTAATGTGGATCGTCACTGATTTTGCGTCTGCCTTCCTCATCTTTGCGATTTTCATCTTCCACTGGTAAGACACGCTTTATTGGGATTTTAGTTTAAACGTTGATGAAGTTCGATTAGCGTGAAGTTGGAAGATGTTTGTTTGATCTTCACAGCCTCCTTTTATCTGTTTTCTGTTCTGGTTACATCAAAGCTGCTTCATTGCCTCGTTTGTAGAACACAGAAACAAACTGGTCGTGTTCTGCTTGTCTGATCTGTGTGTGTGCGTGCGTGCGTGCGTGTGTGTGTGCGTGCGTGCGTGTGTGTGTGTGTGTGTGTGTGTGTCAGGTGGAGAGAGAGAGGCCTCCCCTTCTGGTCCGGCAGCAGTCAGACTCAGGAGAACGGACCGTACAGTAAATTCAGGACAGGTATGAAAACATTTCTTTGTCATTTTCTGTTTGTCAGTCGTTTCGTTTGCACGCTGTGATCCCCCCGCTTTGTGTCGTGTCGTGTTCTGCCGTGTGCGTCAGACTCTTCGGAGGTCGTCTGTGTTCGCTGGAACCCTCTGCACGCTGACCCCCCCGCTGTGACAAACATCTCCCCGTCGTCGGTGTTCAGCCCATGACTCCCTGCATGCCGTGTCCCCGCCCCCCGCTTCAGGAGCGTTCTGCGCCGCCGCCTCTTTATTCCCTCTGAGTTCTGACCCACGTCTTCCTCCGTTCGCAGAGATGAGCGACGTGTGGTCCATCTCCAGCGTCGGCGTCCGGCCCGACCTCCGCAGTGCCCCTGGTTCACCCAGCACCCCTCACCTGCCCACCATCACAGAGGAGTGATGGAGGGGGCCGGATCACAGGCAAGAAAACGGCGTAAAATTTCAGATTTGATCTTAAATAAGTAGAAAAGTGGAGGGAGGACAACGTAGACGGCCATTTTTGGGGACATAGAGACAAAAAGACTCGATTCACCTGCTGATCTGACGACACAGAAAGACCCGCCCACCGTCCATCCCACCAGCTGAGCTCAACGACTCGACGTCTGCTGTACCGACCCAACATCCTGAATACCAAATGATATCCGGATCTATATATTTTACGCACAAACTATAGTTTTTACTGTCAGACGTATCGGGTTCAACCACATCTTAAAGGAGACCTGTTTTATTTTCTAAAGAACGGACCGACCTCTGGGCTTTTATTTTTTTAATTTCAGAACGAAGTTTGCTTTATTTTTTTTTCACAACATGACCTCAAATCTGATGTGTGTGTGAGGATTGTAACGAGCCGAGCTAACGCATGTTGCCGCAGTTTTAGTTTTCAGATCATCTTTAGAGTCCGGTGCTTTTAACGTCGAGCAGAAGAAACGACTGATGTTAAGCTGAGGGCACAAAGAGGGGTTTTTATGATTTGTCTGGAAGCGAGGGTCTCCTTTAACCTGTTCTCTGTGTTTGTGCGACAGAACGAATGTAAACCTGAGACTTGAGAGGAGTTTGTGTTTCTGTTTCGTCCTAAACTGAATGTATCTGTGAGAAAAGCCATGCTGCTCAGGAGCACCGGGGTCGTTTCAGGACGGGCGGGAGTTGTTTTTGTTTTTACTGGAAAATTGTGCCAATTAAAAAAAAACCAAGCTGCTCTGAGATTCCTAAGAAAAAGAAACTGAAAACATTAATCAGGAGCTGTCTCTATTTTTAACGTAAAGCTGATTAGTGCCAGATTTCTGTGCCATGTTGGAGAAGTAGAAGTGCCATTTAAAAACGAAAAATATCCATAAAATCTGTATAACGAGAAGTCTGGTTGGGAAATATTCATCTGCTGTCAGAAGTTTCTGTAATTTTTTTTTAAATCTACAAAACCTAGAAATTAGATGAATAATCTCTTAGCAAACGCAACCTAGCTAACGTTCCGTACCGTGGTTTGATCGTGGTTAGCACTTAGCTGTAAAATATTTGTGTTAAGAATAGCTGATCTTTTAGGCTAAGCATCGAAGCTACAGCTCTGCTCAGCTGTATTTATTCTATTGAATATGATTGTTTTTTTTTTCACCGTGCGACCGTTCGTTTTTAGCGAGCGAGTCTGGTGTGTGTTTCTTTTTCCCCTCTGCGCAGAGATGCTTTGCATTTTGAGCCTGGCATGTGTTGGATTTGTTGCGCCGGTTATTTTGCTGACACGGACAAATTTGAATGAATTTTCTTCTCACAATGAAATAAACATTCGTCTCAAATAACAGCAGGGAGGTGGAGAGCGCAGGCTTTATTTTCTTCATTGGAAACTCAGCCCTGCGGACCTCCAGACAAAGAGTTAGTTTTTTTTTTTTTAAAGATTTAAAGTTTCTCCATGCAAGTGACCTTTGCACGCTGATCTGCATGTTATTTTATTAAAACAAGCAAACGCTGGATATTTTTTTAAAGAGAAAAAACCAGAAGGTAACAGATGTTTATGAACGTGTCTGACAGCAGGTTGTTGTTTACTCTCAGCTGCCTTCAGTCAGTCCAGTTTATCAGAATTATTCCACGTATAAAATCATTTTCATGGTTTGGACCAACTCTAAACGTTTATCTTGATTTTATTTTTTTGACATTCCAACAAAAACTCTTATTCAGCACTTATTGGACCCTCTGCACCTTTTTTATTTTACCTTGTGCCATTTTTTTTCAATTGTCCAGTTGCAGTTTTATTAATTGAGTTAATTAGAACAACTTTTTGGACCTGGGGACCCCTTACAAGGGTGAGACCCTCTCATAAACCCCATTTACTGTCATTTTAACCTCTAAAAACCATGGGAATATTGTTTTTGTTTGGTTTAGTATGTTTGTTTTACTACTGCATTGTTCCTCAAATGCATTTTTAAAAGAAAAAACAAATTAACAATTTATTACATTTTTTGACGAACTCCAAGAGATGGCTTATGGACCCCTGGAGGTCCTGGGACCCCAGTTTGAAAACCTCTGAATAAGAAACCTTTCTAAATAAAAAAATTGTGAGTCGACTTTTACTTTAAGACTTTCTCGTCCCAAATTTCCCAACAATTCACTGTAATTTGATCCATTTTTACAGAATTACTTTGAAGTTTTGGGTCATGAATTATTGTTATTTTTTAATCCAACATCTGGGTTAGAAAAAGAGTCTTGGTTCTGGAATAACGAGCTGGAAACAAGTTGTATAATATTATATATAATTATATATATATTCTCTTCATTCAGATCTCTGTGGAGATTTTTTTCTTTGTTTTACCAAAATGACAATTTTAATTTTACAAATAATGTTTTTTTTTTTTTTTTACTGTTTATTTTCTGATTTTAAAGGCTCCTGTCATCTGGTAATAAACTATTGCAGAAACAATTTGTCTATGTTTTTTTCTCTCTTTATTTTAATGTCATATTTACAATAAAATAATGTTTGTGGTTTGTTTACATCGACCGAATGAAAGAAAAGTTACAATTTAAAAACAATAAGTGCTAAATATATTTAATGTCGCACAAATCACGAGTTTTATTTAATGTTTTGTACAAACACAAGACAAAAAAAGCTGAATTACACTTTAAAAAGATGAAAACAAAGTTAACTTTTATCAGACGAACACATCAAACAGAACCTGTTGGCACCAAACTGTTTTTATTCGAACATATAAAACTTTAGGTTCATGAAAAAAAGTTTCAGACTGAGAGGACAGAATTAAAGAAAATGAAGGTTCCTGAAAATTTTGTGTCAAATTAAAAATTACAAAATATTTATTTTTTTTATATAAATCCTGTAGTTTTAAAATAATGTTTGTCAGGAATTCCTTCTCTGAGGATTTAACCCTGCAGCAGGGACAACCTGTGGGTCGATTATAATTTTATAAAAAGAACTGATTTATAAATTTGAGAAGTTTTCTGTAAATTATTTTAACTTGGTAAAACATTCAGAGACAAAAACAAAGAAAAGCCGAACTTTTAGGTGTCGGTAAACGAGACCAGACCCTGGTCCACCTCAGCTTCCCTTCAGGTTCTGAACCGCCTCACCAGGAAGTCATTTTGTTGATTTAAAATAAAAGTTACACAATAAAACATTTAAATACATCTAAAACCCAAAACAGCAGCTGCTTCTCAAAGGATTCTGGGTAATAAATAGATTAAATAGAAGATGTGGATTAAAAAGGTTAATATGAAGTAAAATCTTTAAATCAGACATAAGTTAATAAAATTAAACCAAGTTTTTGGAAAAAGGTTCAGATTCTTTTAAGAGGTTTTTTTTTTCAATCCACTTATAAAAGTGCAGCAAAGAAAAACTTGAATTTCTGTACGAATGAAAGTAAAACGTCCTGATTTTATGCAAAAGAAGCAGGAAAAGATGGTTTAGTGTGAGCCATCACATCAGTTCTGTTTCAGATTTCTGCGTTTGAAGCTACATTTTGACACCTGGATCCTATTTTTAGGTTATTCTAATGAGGAATATTCTGTCATTTATATTCAATGTCATTTAAAGAAGAAACCTCAAAAATACTTGAATATTAGGTTTTACCAGCTGGGAAGAAAAAAAAAACGGCTAGCTCGCAGGGAAAATGACAAAAACGTTTTGTAGCTACGTCTCAAAAACAGGCTTAAACAATTAATTATTTTCTTGTAGAAAAGGAATTTGTTCATTATATTTTTGACAAAATGCAATTAATCCTCAGTTCAGTGTGATGGGTCATATATTCTTTAGTCTTCATTAGAAATATGACAACAAAATCAAAGTCTTATTAAATATTTATTCTGGGTTAAAAAGCTTCTAAAGTGAGTCTGAAGTTATTTATTCAGTCTGTTCCAACAGGTTGAAGTTTCTGCACGCTTCATTAAATGAAAGAGTTTGTATTATATCATTATTCATCCTAACAACATCAGCTGGTTTAATATAAAAACTTTTTATAAAGAGCTGATCTAATCCAAGCTCTGGTATCAACAGTCCAGATGTTAGAAGCTGCAGCAGAACCGTGACGGACAGCTGGGAGGGGTCAGAGGTAGTCATCCTCACTGGACAGCTCGTCTTCCTCGTAGCTGTAAAGGTGACGGCTGCTGGGACCCTCGCCGGGGTCGTCCTCGCCGCCGCCCGCAGACGAGCTCGCCCCGGTGAGGCTGGACCCGGCCGAGCTGCCGGAGGGGCTGCGGCTCATCCTCCACAGCTGGTGGGAGAAGCTCCGCCCCCAGCTGCAGTGCTGACCGACGGGACGCAGGAGGCGGATGAGCTCGACGGCCTCCTGCCAGTAAGACGTTCACTTGCCCTGGCCCCGCCCACTCCGCTGCTTGTTCATGCTGGTCAGCATCTGACTGATGTAGGAGGTCAGGAGGTCGTCCATCTTGTAGCCCTGCAGGTACACACACACACACACACACACACACACACACACACACACACACACACACACAAACACACAATCTACTACCTGCAAAATCATGAAGAACAGGCCGTTTAAATCAATCGAGGGCTTTGTTTACATTGAGTGCAGACCCACTTTTCAGTTCTGTAAAACTACTGCTACAGTTTGATTTAAAAATACTTTCAGATTTGATGAAAATATAAAAAACTGAGCAGAAATCATAGAGTTCATACCGTCTCCTGGATTTTACTGATTTGTCTTTGTTGATTAAATCTTATTTTATGAATGCGAAAATTCTAGAATTATTAATTAAACGTGAGTTTGTGTGAGAAGATTTAACGAGTTTCTGACTCACCAGCGAGGTTTCACACAGCAGTTTGCTTCCTTTCACCAGGTTGCCGATGGTGATGTGGAAGTAGGTGTTCCCGCTGCTCCAGTTGGAGATCTTAGTGAAGGGGTGGGTGATCAAGATGTCCTGAAATAAATAAAAAATAAACTTTTATTAAACAGAGGCTCTGAGCTGCACCTGCAGACAGCTTAACGAGCGCAGCCTCTCCTCTGAAACAAACCTTAGTCTTCGGGTCGATGAGGCTGACTCCGTGTTTGTTGATGGCGATCAGGAGGATCTCTGGGTAGTTGGGTTCTGTGGTTTGCTTAAAAAATAAAAACCTGACAGTAAAACTTCGATTCTCTTCAGTGAGTAAAATAAAATAAAATAAAGATTTGGATTTTCTGTTGTTTTTTTTTAACATTTTGCAATTTGTTGTAAATTAGCAAAAAAGGGCAGAAATTTGCAGAAAAGTAGCTGAAAAACCTGAATCTAGCACAAAAAGCAGAAAGGGCATGTTTACTGAATTAAGTGATAATGAGCTGAAATTATCACAAAAAGGTGAATTTAGCTGAAAAAGCTAAAATGAGCTAAAATAGATTTAAAAATTGCTTAAACTGCAAAAACCAGCTGAAATAGGCATAAAAAGCTTAAATTAGCAGAATAAAGCTGATACAAGTAAAAAAAAGTTTAAATATAATAGCCGAAAAGAGTAGAATAATGGCTGAAAAAGCTAAAATTAGCCAAAATTGATAAAGTAGCGTAAATTGAAAAAAACCAGTTGAAATAAAACACTTAAATCTGCAGAAAGAAGCTGATAGAAGTAGAAAAAGGTTAAAACAAACAGAGTAGCTGAAAAGAGTAGGAGAATTGCTGAAAAAGCTAAACTTCGCAAAAAAAGAAGCTGAAATTAGAACACAAAAGTTAAAGCAGATCAAAAATTGAAATGCAAGTAAAAGTTTATAAACATTTTAAATTGTTTTATGGATGTTGAATGGAGCTCCATTTATTTTAAATTTTTTTATATGGCTGAAAACGCTAAATAAGTCAAAAAGTCAAAATTGCTGAAAAATGAAACATAGTGAAAACGTCCTGAAGGAGCTGAACGTTTTGATGTATAAAAGTTTGAAATAGCACAAAAAATTGCTGAACGAAATATATGCCAAAAAAATACATAAATAAAAACTTCTGGAAGAAAAATGTCTGATCATTTTAAACCCAGAGAGAGCTGCCGACAGGTCTGTTTACCTTAACCTCAAAGAAGGCGGAGCCAAAGGTTGGCCATTTGTAGATGATCTTCAGGAACAAGAGTTTGGCCTCTTCTCGTGATTTACCGGGATGTTTATTGAAGTACGCAATTACAGACTGTAAATAAATAAATTATTGAAGTTAATTCAGTTTTTCTGCCACAGTTTTTAATAATTTCAATAAAAATCATCTGTTCTGATCATATTTACTCTTTTCCAGTCGTCCGGCGACATCTGACGGATCAGGTCCTGGGGAACCAGCTCCCGAAGCATCTTGGGAATTGTAGGAAAGTGGGATTTGTCGTCCTCAAACTTGACGCGATAGATGAGCGCTCCGAGCTGGAAGACCTCCTCTCTGGAACATTTATGGTAGCCACGCAGATATTTAGGAAGCTCCTGGAAATAAAAGGAGGAAACAGCTGGGAGTTAGAAACAATCTGAAATAATATTTTAAAAGTAAAGTTCCTCTGACCTGGTAGTAGTGAAAAATGGAGTCTGCAAACGAATCCTTCCCTGGAACTGTGCTGGTCCACAGCTTCTTCATGAAGAACACCTGATATGTCAGAGAGGGGATGATTCCTGCAGGTTTGAAGAAAAACAGCCTCTAAAACTGAGGAAAAAACTTATTTTCTCCATGTTTTATCATTTAAAGAAACCAACCGTCTTTAGCCGGTCGAGATTTTTTAATCCAGTCGGTCAGATGTCGGACAAAGTCGAAGAAGAAGTCTCCTTCAGGCACACTGATGACCTGCAGACAACAAACAGTAAACAACAACAACAACAACAACAACCTGTGAACCTCTGACCTCTGACCTTGTCGGAGATCTTCACGAAGAGGCTGAAGCCTTCAGGAGATTTCAGCAGCAGTCTGGTGGAGATGTTCAGACAGAAGTCCTTGGCCTTGGTGCTGGACTCCACCTCGAACGCCTGCGGGATCAACCAGAAAACAGAACCTTTCAAAATAAAACGTCCAACCTTTTTATTTACTGCTGAGTGAAGAACTGTCGGACCTCGTCTGTGTCGTCGGGGAAGTAGACCTTGTGGAAGATCTGGGTGGTTTTGTGTTGGATGGCCTCCACCTCCACCAGATGAGGAGGATACTTCCTGGATCCGTTTCTGATTTTAGACCAAAAACAAAATAAAAATTAATGAGAAGTTAGAATATAAATCAATAAAATGAAGAAAGGAAATAATCTTTATTCTGTTGATAATCAAACCAACACTGTCCCTCCTCTGGACACGTCCAAACCATGGTTTTGTTCTCCAACAGATTTTAGGACACCAGCAGGGTTAAGGGTGGGTTTTAGGACACCATCAGGGTTCAGGGTGGGTTTTAGGACATTAGTCAGGATTCAGAGTGGGTTTTAGGACACCATCAGGGTTCAGGGTGGGTTTTGGGACATTAGTCAGGATTCAGAGTGGGTTTTAGGACACCAGCAGGGTTCAGGGTGGGTTTTAGGACATTAGTCAGGATTCAGAGTGGGTTTTAGGACACCAGCAGGGTTCAGGGTGGGTTTTAGGACACCAGCAGGGTTCAGGGTGGGTTTTAGGATATTAGTCAGGGTTCAGGGTGGGTTTTAGGACATTAGTCAGGGTTCAGGATGGGTTTTAGGGCACCAGCAGGGTTCAGGGTGGGTTTTAGGACATTAGTCAGGGTTCAGGGTGGTTTTTAGGACACCAGCAGGGTTCAGGATGGGTTTTAGGACACCAGCAGGGTTCAGGATGGGTTTTAGGACACCAGCAGGGTTCAGGATGGGTTTTAGGACACCAGCAGGGTTCAGGGTTGGTTTTAGGACATTAGTCAGGCTTCAGGGTGGGTTTTAAGACACCAGCAGGGTTCAGGGTGGGTTTTAGGACATTAGTCAGGGTTCAGAGTGGGTTTTAGGACACCAGCAGGGTTCAGGGTGGTTTTTAGGACACCAGCAGGGTTCAGGGTGGTTTTTAGGACACCAGCAGGGTTCAGGGTGGGTTTTAGGACATTAGTCAGGGTTCAGAGTGGGTTTTAGGACACCAGCAGGGTTCAGGGTTGGTTTTAGGACACCAGCAGGGTTCAGGGTGGGTTTTAGGACACCAGCAGGGTTCAGGGTGGACTTCAGAAGGTCTTACCGCAGAGCTTTGTGCAGTCTCTGCATGCAGTCTGCAGAGAGCGGGTGGTGCTTCTTGGACTGGAGGAAACGCTGGATGTGGGGCAGCAGGACGTTGCTGGGAGGAAAAAGACCGGTGCACAACCACAGCAGCTCCCAGCCTTTCTCCTCGCTGTACCTGCAGCAGAACACAGCTTAGGTTCAGGTTCAGGTTCAGGTTCTGACCACGGGTACATGCTCCTTCATGTCGGCGTGAGCTCACACACTTGACGTGGTTGTCGGTGAGCTGTTTGATGATCTGACAGAAGATCTCGTCTTTCAGGGGCTCGGCCTTCAGGGCTCCTTCAAAGATCTGGTCCGTCAGCTCGTTGACGGAGCGCGTCCGTCTGGACGGGTAGTCGCCCATGTACTTCATCATAGGTGGGCTCAGTGTCAAGGGACCAAACAACCTCGTCTACCCGTCGACACAAATATCTAACCTGAGTCCCAAAACAGCATTTCCCCATTTTCTATTTCTTTTAACTTCAATTAACCTAAGATCTGTCAGATCTGGGCTAATCAGTCATCATGTTCAGAGGAAACCCGGCAATGTGGCTCCAAACACGTTTAAAGGATATCGATGAAGGCCATGCAGGCCTCCTGAGCCAGGTCCTCGTGGTTGACCACCTTCTTCAGCAGCGGCAGCTTCAGCGGCTCTCTGGTGCAGCTCCACAGCTTGTCCTTCCCTCGGTTCTTCGTGACCATCACTCTGCTCAGAGTGTGTTTGGGAGGAGGTCTGAAATAAATGTATAAAATGATAAAACAAGCGATGTTTTATCTGTTTGAGACGTTTGGGTGAAGTTTTCAAACAATCTGACCTTTGATCTTCATACCTGAGTAAAGTTTTCAGGAGCGTTCACCTTAAAGTTTACATGAAACAGGTGTAATCTTTGTTCATCACCTGAAGTAGTCGTAGGAGAACTCCTCCAGAGTGTACGGTTTCAGTCGATCCTCCGTCTCCGGCAGGATGATCTGAGAGACTCGAGCTGATTCCTGTCGCTGGTCTGGTGTCATGGTAACCATCGCCTGATTGGTTGGATTATATCAGATAACATCTTTTGTTTGTTTTATGAAGCGGTGTCAAACAAAAGCAACAAATCCCATCTCTGGTGATCTCACTCTAATCCACTGAAAGTTATTTACAGCAACACTAAGTGTTTTTATTTTCCAACGTACCACTATCTCTTGCTGAGGTCGGGTCACGGAGGGCAGGACGTAAACGCAGTCGGCTGGGAAATCTCCTCTCTGATTGGTTCGTTCATTAATCCCATGAGCCCAGCCTGAGTTCAGAACCTGCTCTCCTAGGTCCTGGTCCAGCATGATCAGGTCTCCCTTCAGGAAGCTCAGGAAGGTGGACCCCTCAGCAGCTGTGGAAACACAGATGTCTGATCAGTGTTAATAATAAAAACAACAATAAAAGCATCAGATTTACTGCTTTTAACTGTACATTTATACTCTACATACATATTTTTGGCTTTTTTGGATTTGGCCCCTAGGTTTTAGCGTCTTTAGGCTTTAGCTTTTTGGCTTTTTTTTTTTTTGTCTTTGTCTTTTGGCTCTGGCTTTTTGGCTAACATAATATTTTGGCTTCTCCTTTTGGCATTTTTTCTTTTCCTTTTTTTCTTTTATTTTTTATGCTTTGGTTTGTTTAGACTTTGGCTTCTTTTTGACTGTTTGGCTTTTTCTTTGTCATTTGGTCTTTTTTAGCTTTGACTTTTGGTCTTGGCTCTGGCTTTATGGCAAACAAACATTTTGGCTTTGGCTTTTTACATTTATTTTTATTTTATTTTTGGCTTTTGGTCTAACCCAGGGCTATTCAACTGGTGGCCTGCGGGCTGGAGTGACCAAAGTTCGGCCTGCCAATTGGTTCATTCATCTACTAAGTCCAAACCCCTGGCTTTCTACTTTAATTACTCAAAGTTCTTTTAGTTCAACATACGTAGACATGTGGTATCCACAGAAACATCAGAATCTTGGCTGGAAGCTGGTAAAAAAAACATTTCTTTGATCATCCAAGACAATTAAAATTAAAAGCAGTCAAAGATAAAACTATGAAAGTGAAAATTAAATTGGTTTAAAAATTTGTCAAGTCAGAGATGTTAAAATATTATTTGTGTTAAATAGGAGGCAAAATAAGTTATTTTTGTTTTTGATATTGTTTAATTATCACTACTTTTATAGTGTTCTGTATGTTGTATTTATGATTAAATGCAGCAAAATAAACTATTTTAAAGGTAACAGATCTCTGTAATACTTGGTTTATTTACATAATGACTTTAATTGCTGCATGTTCGGCCCCTCAGCTGTTGACCTGCAGTAACTGGCTCCCTGAATAACCCCTGGTCTAACCTAACTGGTCTAGTTGGTCAACACAAAAATTGAGGACCTTTATATAAACGTACAATACGTCACATGTAAACATTCTGTATTTATAGCACTAAACCCTGAGACTCAAGCAGAGTCTCTCATCTGGTTAAACTAATCCTAACAATCAAGATCAAGCAAAGATTTTAACTCTGATGTTGAGGAGCTGCAGGGTCCATCTAGTGGGTGCCACAAATATGGGATGAAAAAAATTTTTTAAATCTTTTTCAGAGTATGAGGATTTGTCTCGATACTAGATGATGAATCAGGAAATCCTCAGAATAAACTATAATCTTAAGTAAATGAATAATTACTGAGAATCCAAACTAAAACTACTACATGATGTTGAGATTAAAACTGTAAATGGGCGGGGACATCTGGGACAATCTTAATAAAATCAGAACATGGTGCGGTCTGGACTTACCAGAGTTGTCCTGCAGCGCCACCACAAACTTGGACCTCTGCCTCAGACCTTCCAGGAAGGTCACCACCAGGTCTCGGATGTCTTCTGCGTTGTTGGAGGTGAAGGTGTACTCTTCTCCTTTGATGGTGGCCAAAGTGAAGCTCTGACCCTGTAGCTTCCCTCCTCTGAAGGAAAAAAACAATCCAATAAAAGAGGTGATCTGATGCAGCAGCAGCAGCTGGGCTTCAGAGGAAAAACCTACACGGTGAGGAGAGAACAGTCACATTTCTGACCTGCTGCTGGAAACTGCAGTGATTTCTGGGAAGGAGAGCTCTAAGAGCACCTGTTCCTGCTCGTCCACAAAATAAACCCCGGTCCAGTTCACGGCAACGATCAAGTCGTTTTTAGGCAGGCTGGGACCTAAAGAGGAACCAAAAAAAAGATTGTCTTTTTGTTTCATTATTAAATCAGTAATTCAGTTAATGAGTTAATAATTCCCACCTGAGAACTTGAAGGCTTCATAGAAACGAGAGAACAGCAGAGGCCACTTGTGACGGGCGAAGTCCACAACTTCCTCCTTCACCTTCTGAGGGTCAAACCTCTTCTGAGCGTAGATACCCTGAGCAGACCAGACATATGACTTAAACCAGGGCTATTCAACTAAACTGCTCCGGGGGCCACAGTTACTGCAGGGCAAGTTCAGGGGCCGAACATCCAGCAATTAAAGTTATCATGCAAATAAACCAAGTATTACAAAGATCTGTTACCTTTGAAATAGTTTATTTTGCTGCATTTAATCATAATACAACATACAGAACCCTATGGAATAAAAGTAGTGATAATAAAACAATATCAAAAACAAAAAGAACACATTCCGCCTCATATTTAACACAAATATTTTGACATCTCTGACTTTTAAACCAATTTTATTTTCATTTTCATAGTTTTATCTTCATCTGCTTGTAGTTTTAACTGTCTTGAGTGTTTATAAAAATGTTTTTGACCAGATTCTAGCCAAGATTCTGATGTCCTGATGCATCTCAGTAATCCAGGTAAGAAAATCAAAAACAAAAAAATTGTATAGGTCTTCTGGACGGGTTCTTCTCTAATGAAACGTTTCGTCTCTCCTCCAAGAGACTTCTTCAGTCTGAGAGTTTCAGGCAAAATTCAGGCTTTTAAACCCTGCCTCCATMTGACTGATACTCACATCACATGGCTATCGTTGACACCTAATTAACACTTATTGTTAACAGGGGGTGGAGTGATACTGGCAATGGCCATGCTGTAGGAGGGGGACAATTGAAAACGGAGGCCTCCACCTCTGTTTAATGATGGACGGTCTTTCTTCACAAAAATGGCTTCTTTTACTCCTCTCTCAAACCAACGTTCCTCTCTATCAAGAATGAGAACATCCTCATCTCTGAAAGAGTGACCGCTGGCCTGTAAATGAGTGAAAACTGCAGAGTTCTGGCCATTAGATGTAGCTCGTCTGTGTTGGGACATTCTTTTGAACAGTGGCTGCTTTGTTTCCCCGATGTATAACTGGTCACAGTCCTCCTGGCACTTAACAGCATATACAACATTGCTCTGTTTGTGCCGGGGCACCGGATCTTTGGGGTGAACCAGCTTTTGCCGTAATGTGTTTTGGGGTTTGAAAGCCACTGGGACATCATGTTTAGAAAATAAACATCTCAGTTTCTCCGAAACACCCGCAACATACGATGATGACATTAGATTCTGATGTTTCTGTAGATACCAAACATGTCTATGTCTAATTTAAAGAACTTACAGTAATCAGTAAAGTCAGTAACTTATAATAACTAAAGAGGAAAACTGGGGGTTTGGGCTTAAGAGATGACGAACCAATTGGCGGGCTGAACTTTGGTCACTCAGTTGGCCGCCAGTTGAATAGCCCTACCATAAATCAAACTGAAAACATTTACTTTAACACAAAAAGATGTCTGTTATATTATCAACCTGTGATTTGATTGAAACATGTAAATACTGGTTAGTTCAAAAATTGAGCTTTTAGTGAGAAAACATCAGTTTTTGTTGAGAAAAGTCACCTTTTTGTGTGCAGCCATGATGAAATGAGCCCATTTCTCCACCGACTTGGAGGAGCTGATTTCTCTGTCGGGGATGTAGGACGGGATGAGGCTCAGCAGACGCTCCAGGAGGATCTCTGAGCCGTAGTCGACGTAATACTGCTGCGAGGCCAGCTCTGCCAGGTCGTCCTGAAGTTACAAGAACAAACAGATACACGCAGCACAAGCGTTTACTGAAATGTGAAGAATACGGAAGAAGAGAAACGCTAATTCTGATGTAGTCGTGAGAAAAAAACGTTTAGAGATCAATACAAGACAGACGTTCATCGCACATTTAGTGAGTTCTGCTCTAAGTTCTGCTCCATGCCTCCTTTTGTTCCACGATGCTCGCTTTATTTCTGAAAGCTAATGTCCGCACGGGATGAGCTGTGATTTTCTTTGTACAGGGGACGGCCTCAGTTGACAAAATAATTCTCGAGAAGCATAAAGACGGACTGGCCTGTGCGGGCATTTTGTAGAACTAGTTTACAAAGGAGTCATTTATGGAGCTGAATAGGTGCCATAAAGTTTGTAAAAAAAATTTAAACTTGAAACAAAAAATAAATGAAACTGAAAAATTAGTTAAAACTGAGAAAAAAAAGTTTAAAAGTACTTGTCAGATTCTTTTCTATTTTTTTTTAGTTTCAAACTTCTGGCTCTGTTTTGGTGTGGGGGCGGGGCCTCAGTGGACAGGGGGCATGGTATAATGACTGACAGCTTAACACATTGGTTGAACATGCTATCACATTTAGGATCCATGGGAACTGGAAATGTTTTTAAAATGTGTATTTTATGTGATTTATGTCAATATCATTTTTTTTCCAAAGTCTTGTCAGAATATTTTGTAAATATTATGTTTTGAGCTGTCAGTCATGATAACACGCCCCCCTGTCAATTGATGCCCCGCCCCCACACAAAAAAGAGCCAGAAGTTTAAAATGGTTAAAACAAAAATAAAAATCTTATAATCTGACAAGATGTTTTTAACTTTTTTTTAGTTTAAACATCTTTAGACACGTTTTTTTTTTTTTTTTTTTGTTCTTTAAATAAACTTTTTTCTCCAGGTTAGCTCCATAGACATTGGAGCAGAAAATCAATGTCCCTCTGTCACATGGGAGCACATGTCTTAGCTTCTCATGGAAAATGAATCCAGTTCACGTATAATTAAAATTTTGATGAGGATAATTTAAAATTATTCACCCGGTCACAGCGGTATTCTCCAAACTTGACGCCCCTGACGATCTGCTGATAGATGAGGTTGGTGGCCACCTGGTCTTCCTGAGGGCTGTGCCACGGCGTGAAGATTTCCTTCCTGAAGAACAGCCTCCAGGGGGCGTTCCTCTCCTGAGCCCCCTGCTCCTTGGCGTACTGCTCGCACTGCGACACGGCGTCCATCACGTGGTCGTTCCCGCTGCCTAAAGAGGACACCTGCAGAGAGGGTCACAGGTGTAAACTAAAAGTGTTTTTCTTATAGTCTTTTGGTTTTTATCATCAGGTTTTTTTTGTTTTGTGGTCAGTTATGTGGTTTTAAGACCTTTTCTAGTATAACACCTTATGGAGACCTAACTCTGGTCCTGATATAGAGCTCCATTTTTGAGTTAGTTTAAGGGTTAGGTTAGCGTTACCTTGTCAAACAGAGCAATGTAGAGTGAAAACCCGAAGCGGTCCTTCAGGTTGACCTTATCAGACAAGGCGCTGCAGAGCTCTTTAGCCGTGGTGGCCGAGTCGGTCAGCAGCGTTTTAGTCGTCCCGTCCATGAACGTCACCGGCAGCATGATGGGCTTCTTCGACTTGGTGGCCTGTTGGTTTTAGAACTTCAATAAACTTGATTTTTCAGCTGAAAACTCTGTTTATAATTAATAAAGTACAACAATGCTAAATAATGTGCACAAAGCAAAGCATTTCTCTGGTAAATGGAGCTGAGGGTGAGTTTGAACCTGCAGCTCCAGCCAGGACGGAGGTTGGGTTCTGGTCCCGTTAACAAATGTTCGTCTCAGCCTCTCCTCGCAGTACGGAGCGTAACCCGGCGGCCCACTTCTGATGAAGTTCCTCAGGTACTGCAGGAGTAAAGCAAATGTGTGTGAGTTTTATATTTAAAAAAAAAACAGTTGGCTGTGACTCGTCTGTGACCTTGAGGAATTTGTCCGACGGGGCGAAGCAGCCGACACACAGAGAGATGAGGATCCAGCCGCGAGCGTGAGAACTCTTGGACGGGTTCTGACTCAGCTGCTTACAGATCTGACAGTAGATCTCATCCCTGACACAAACACATAAAAATAAAACAGAAAACATTTCAGGCATAACTTCAAACGATGAAAATGAAATCCTAGTGAAATATTCCCACTAATATTTTATTTTATTGCTCACTGTTCTTACATTTTGATCATTTTTACTAAATGCTAAATTTAAATGTTGTGTCTGAATGTTAAATCCTAAATCTTAATGTAAAAATGAAATCTTAAATGTTGCTGCTAAACGACACTGTCAGAATGGAACACAACCTTTGCTGTTGGTGCTCGGCTTTTTTGTGACGTCATCATCCTCAGACAAAAGCAAACACTATCACTGCTAACGCTGCTAACACTGTTGAAGATGGTATTTAAAATCTAAATTTAAAATGTATTAATTGAAAACAATATGGATTGTACCTGTGGTCCAGCAGTTTGAAGTACAGCTCAGACTCCAGCGTTAGCAGCATGAGTGTTGTTAGCCAAATTAACAGAGTTAGCCACATTAGCAGACTTAGCTGTGTTAGCAGCATTAGCAGCATCAGCAGCGTTAGCCACATTAGCAGAGTTAGCTGTGTTAGCAGCATTAGCAGCATCAGCAGTGTTAGCCACATTAGCAGCATTAACTGCGTAAGCA
The DNA here is from genome assembly GCF_001266775.1 of Austrofundulus limnaeus. Lineage (NCBI taxonomy): Eukaryota > Metazoa > Chordata > Actinopteri > Cyprinodontiformes > Rivulidae > Austrofundulus > Austrofundulus limnaeus. The sequence goes on from NW_013952538.1 coordinate 461,129, forward strand.
GAGTTAGCCGTGTTAGCAGCATTAGCAGAGTTAACATTTGCTTTTGTCGCAGGATAATGATGTCATAACAAAAGCTGCGCACCACTGGTACAGGCTGCATTCCATTCTGAAATACTTAAATGTACTATGGGTGGCTGTGGCGGAGTGGTTAGGGGAGTCGTCCTGGAACCGGAAGGTCGCTAGTTCGATCCCTCGTCCAGCCATCTCAGTCGTGTCCTTGGGCAAGACACTTCACCCACCTTACCTACTGATGGTGGTCAGAGGGTCCGGTGGTGCTGGTGCATGGCAGACTCACTTCTGTCAGTGTGCCCCAGGGCAGCTGTGGCTACAGTGTAGTTTGCCATCATCAGTGTGTGAATGTGAGTGTGAATGAGTGGTTTGTCTGTTAGTGTAAAGCGCTTTGGGGTCCGGAGGGACTTGAAAAGCGCTCTATAAGTTCAGTACCATTTACCATATGGCCGCAATATTTACATCTAACTATTTATTTAGATTTAGGAATTATAATTTGACATAACTTTTAAAATTTAACATTTAGTAAATTTAGTACAATAAATAACAATAAAATGTTAGTGGATATGACTGCTGGATATGGACACCAGTGACCCTTGTGACCCTGAAGGGAAGAAGCAGGCATAGATAATGGATGGATGGATATTAGTGGAAATTTTTTAAATAGGATTTTACACTCAAAGTGATCTAAATAATAAAAATGTATTAGTGACATTTTATAACATTTAATTTTACGTTTGGTGCCCCAATGTGTTTACCTCAGTCCTGGCCTCAGGATGCCGTTACCGATGATGAAGTGAAGTTTCTCCAGGTTGGATGTTGGTCGATCTTCCAGCATGCTGTTGCCGTGTAGACTGTACTCCCCATCGTTCAGGCGCTTGGTGACCTGAAACGTATCGTGTGTCACACAGTTATATTTTTGTCAAAATTGTGCGACAGAGCTCTCACGCTCATTTCCCACCTCCTCTGTGATTTTGGATTTCTTCTTCAAGGTGAGCGAGACCAGTTTGTGTCGGACGCTGTTCTTCTTCTGGCTGTCGGAGCGAGGCGTCTGAGAGGAGAAGTAAAACGTAAATTAAAATAAATTTAGACACGTGGTTAGTGGGTTAATCAGACTCAGACTTTATAAAGCCTCACCGCCCCGTCCTCCTGCAGCGCCTGCAGCTCCCTATTGTACGTCTTCTTCCCCAGCGTCTCGTAGATTTTGGTCATGACGGGGATCTTCTCGCTGCCGTCGCTGATGGCCGTGTGGTATTTAGGCTCGGGCAGATCTCCCATGAACCTCAGGATGGTGATCCACACGGCCAGAGCGGCCTGAAGCGGGTCAAAAACAAACAAATTGTTTATTTTGGCTGCAGAAATCGAAGTTATTTCTTTTAAAAATTTCGTTAAATGTAACTGCCTACCAGCTGGTCTCCCTCGTCGTCGTGGAACAGCAGCGGCTGTTTGAGAGGTCTCCGGACGTACGAATGCGTGGTGGTGCCCTGGAAGTACGTGGCTGCAAACTTGGCAAACTTGTACTCTGATAAGTCCTCCTCGTCGTCATCTTCAGGAAGAGGAAGAGCCTCGTCCAGGTCCTCCTCCACCAGCTCGTGGTGAGTGTGCTCCAGATCCTGCAGAGACAGGAGATGGTCCAGATCTTTAATAAAAAGTTAGTTTATAATTTCATCTCTTTAAATCAGGACTAAATGTTCCGCTTACCTCAAAGCCAGCAGGCGCCTGACCTTCTTGACCCGGTAAAGAAGTGGTGGTCCCCAGGAAACCGAACATCTTGTCCACCATGTCCGAGTCGTTGACCGGCTCCGATCGGGCCTTCTCCATTTGCTCAACCATCTCCTTCTTCCTCCGAGCTTCTTCCTTCTCCGTCTTCTCTCGCTCTGCGTCCTCTTTAGCCAGCTTGGCCAGTCGCTCCTGAAAAATGAAAAAGTACGGACATGTTTTAGCTGTTTGAGCAGGACTGCCGGGTTTTTGAGAGTTGTGGGTTTTTTTTGACCTGGTGTTTGCGTTCTGCCTCAGCCTTGGCTTTTTTCGCTGACATCTGGTTCCTCAGTTTGGCCTCTTCAGCCAGACGCATCTTCTCAGCCTCCAGCCTCCGGCGGTACTGAGAGCGGGAAAACAAACTCATCATAAAAAAGACTAGCGRATGGATAAAGTTAACTTTTTTATTTTTATGTGTATTTTATCAGGAATGATACATCAAACACTGAAATGCAGATGTCTTGAATCTGAAACATCTGGTTAATGGTTAAAACTTTATAATGATGGAAAACCCTGAGAGACATGGACAAAAAGACAGGAGACAGGACTGGAAGTGTCAGAGCTGAAGATGTTGAGGTTTAACTTGGGAGAGACGAGGATGGACAAGATCAGGAATCATCGGAGGGACACACCAGGTTAAAGAACTGAGAGATAAAGTTAGAGAGACCAGACTGAAATGGTTTGGACATGTCCAGTGGAGGAACAGTGGGTATGTTGGTTTGGACATGTCCAGAGGAGGGACAGTGGGTATAATGGTTTGGACAAATCTGATGAAGAGACAACTGGTATATTGGTTTGGACATATCCAAAGGGGGACAATTGGTATATTGGATTGGACACATCCAAAAGGGGACAATTGGTATATTGGTTTGGACACATCCAAAAGGGGACAATTGGTATATTGGTTTGGACATATACAATGGGGGACAATTGGTAAATTGTTTTGGACACATCCAGAGGAACTATTGGTATATTGGTTTGGACAAATTCAAAGGGGGACAGTTGGTATATTGGTTTGGACACATACAGCAGGATAGTTGGTATATTGTTTGGACACATACAGTACAGAGGGACAGTGGACATATTGGTTTGGATACATACACAGGGACAGTTGGTATATTGGTTTGGGCACATACACAGGGACAGTGGACATATTGGTTTGGACACATACAGAGGGACAGTGGACATATGGGTTTGGACACATACAGAGGGACAGTGGACATATTGGTTTGGGCACATACACAGGGACAGTGGACATATTGGTTTGGGCACATACACAGGGACAGTGGACATATTGGTTTGGACACATACACAGGGACAGTTGGTATATTGGTTTGGGCACATACACAGGGACAGTGGACATATTGGTTTGGGCACATACACAGGGACAGTGGACATATTGGTAGAAGGATGTTAGAAATGTGGTTGGTAGTTGGAGTGAGGACAGAGTGGGTGTGTATAGGGCAAGGATTCTCAAACCTTTTGGGTCTGGGGACCCCTTACAATGGCAAAAACAATTCCAGGGACCCCCTCATAAACTCCATGCTGTTTTAAAAGATAATTTATTTTCGTTTTAACCCCTAAATGCTATGGGAATATATATTTTTATTTAATTTATTATGTCTATTTTATTAGTTCATTATTCTTCATGCATTTTTTAAAATAAAAACATTAACAATTTAGTGAAATTTTTGAGGACCCCTAAGATACCTCTCACAGACCCCTGGGGGTCCTGGGACCATAGTTTGAGAACCTCTGGTATAGGGAACCTCCAGTAGTAGTAATAATAGTATTAGTTTTAGTATTAATATCAGTGTTAGTACTCGTGTCCCCAGGGTTACCTCTCCCTTCAGTCTCTTGTAGAGCCGGCGGGCGATCATGCCTCTGGTGTAGGCCTGGATGGTGATCACGGCCCACAGCCGGTGCCTGAAGGCTCGACGCACCAAGAAGCCCCGGCAGCGACCCTGGAAGCCCGTGATCCGCTGACGGGCCACGTGGTACGATGCGCACAACTTCCTGGATCGAACCAGAGCCTGAAGCCGGGAGAAGCCTGCTCTCATCTTAAAGGGCAAAACAAAAAGAAGAAAAAAATTACAAACTCTTCTTGGATGTTCACTTTTAATTTTATTCATTTTCCCACTAATTTAAAGTAAAGCAGATGCTCCTCACAGCGCCGTAGTTCTTCCGACACTGATACCCTCTCCATGTCTTCTGGATCAACACAGCAGACTTTCTTATCCTCAGGAAGTTCGATCTGAAGACAGGAAACAAAACGTGGCTTCAAATTAAACAGTTCGGACAATAACAGGTGTTTGAAGAGCCTACCTGTCTTTAAAACCTCGAACCACCTTCTGGATGAGGATGACCTTGTCTGTGATGGCCTTATCTCTCTCGATCTCCAGAAGCATGTCATGGTGATCCTGCACAAACACAAACAGAAACACTTTGACTCATCAGAAGAGAATTAAAGGAGCTAATGGATTATTTGAGGATTAGCCTCAAATAAAAATAAAAATCCATCAAAGTTTCACAGTCAGCGTTAAACAAAGTCTTTAAATGAAGATAAAACGTTCCCAGAAGGCGAAACAAAATAAACCGCCAAACCTGAATCAACATCAGCGGATATTTTCATTTTACCTCAGGGGAAAGGAAGTGTGGTGTGGTGACCTTTGACCTCAGGGAGGGTTAATCTAATTCACACCCGCACAACACAAAGTCGGATAAAGTTTAAAAAACAAGGACCAACAGAAAGAGCAGGAAACCAGACTTCCTGTCCGACAGGAAATGGACAAGTTGTTGTTTTTTATACATTTATTAAACATTTGATCAATACAAAATGTATCATAACAGATTTAATTCCAGCACTAACATCATCCTAACTTCCTGTATGCTTTATTGCACCACGTGTCAAATGGCCCGCCATGGCATTTTACGTGGCCCGCAAAAGCTTCAAGGATGTAATAATGTCTTAAAATAAGCTGCTTTTAAGCCAGCATTGACCATAAACTACATTTCCCATAATGCATGTTGATTATTTTACCCACAAAATGGCAGCGTCCCACCACTAGGTGGAGCAGGACAGGATTCAAGCCGTAATTGGCAGTGTAAAATCTACATTTAACTGCTTTTACGCCGGCAACTTTTGCTGCGGTTGTACTGGGAAGTGGGAATTTTTTCCAGCTACAAGTTGTAAATTTAAACTGGAACACCCTTGGGAATTCCCTGTTGAAAAGTGGGAGCGTTCAGAATTCAAGATGGCAGCTACTCATCACAGCTGAACAGTGAGTAAAACTCTTATTTTTCCTTTTAATAGTATTTCTGTTTTATTTATTTCATATTTAGTCAGTCGTACTCGTAGTACTTTTCATTGTTTATAAGAGGACGTGTTAAAAGGCTGTTTCTATGCAGGAAATACCAGGTAGAGCTCAGTTATAGTTTCTTACCGCTGCTCAGGAACGAGACATTTCCTGTTTTGTGGAAGTTAATAACAATAATAAAGCTCATGTGGCCCTTGATGAAAATGAATTGGACTTTTCTTCTTCGAATCGCTGCAGAACCAACTTCAGTACCTTCAGGAAGATCTTGGTTTTTCCCATCTGCCAGTCGTCGTCTCTGCCGAGCACGGCCTCAGCGATCCTCTGACAGGTTCCCCTCAGGTCCTCCTGATGAAGAAGAGGAGAAGAACTGGGTCACCACAGCTGCACCCACTTTTATCATCAAGAAAATAAGATTCGTGTTGGATCAAAAGTTCATAAACTCATCAAATGTTTATCACTGGATGGACCAGACTATACAAACTTTATTTAACAGAAACAAATATGTGTTAAAAACTGTTTTCTTCTACAGCAAAGCTTCACCTGCTGCCACTTTAATAAAAAGCTCTTAAATTGAACCTGATAATGATCAACGCTCACTCTCTACCTGTTTATAAGCTGGTTTGACTCCAGGCATCAGCACTCTGTAACGATCAACAAACTCCACAAACGTGTAGCGGATGGGATATCCAGCTCGCCGGATCCGAATGGTCTCCATCATACCTGAATACCTGAGCTGCCGGACACACAGCTCCCTGTCAAACAGCTGCAGACAAACAACAATTATTCCCTAATTATCATTAAAACAAAGAGAAAAATAAAACAAAACTCTCTTTACAAACAGATGAGGGTCTCACCATGGGTTTCTTGAACTCGTTGGGTTTGATGCAGCGAACAAAGAAGGGCTGACAGACGCTCAGAGTTCTCATCAGCAGCTCCAGAGATCGTTTAAACTGGCTGCTCAGGGTGGGTGAGCGTTTCCTGGTTTCTGCCCCCTGAAATCACACAGAATGAGACTTTCTGCTCTTCCTGAGATGGAAAAACTTTTTCCTCTTTGGCTCAGCATATGAAAAATATTTTCTTGCTGACACAGCAAATTCACACTGGCTGTTCAAAGTTACGTGACCCCTAAATGTTCTCAGGCTGCAGAATATAGAAATGTTCATTTCTGCTGGAAATGAAATTTGTGTTAAAATAAGTAAAGTTGAAGAGATGAAGTCTGAGGTCAATGTTCATCATATCACATTTTACCAGTTCAGAAATTAAAAAACAAAAGTAATTAGTAAATTTTCTGCCACAGCACTAATAATCAAATAGGTAAAACCAAAGTAAATCAATAAAATTAGCTTTGATTGGACTATTAATGTTGTAGTTACTTTGTTTGTCCACTAGAGGCCAGTAAAAACCTTTTGTACTTATACGCGTTTAAAAACAGTAATCAAATAACATTTAAGTGTTGAAAATAAAAATAAATTATTTCAAATGTTTATCAACAAATAAACTATTATAAAAAAATGTGAAAATAAATACTGTTAATGTGACAACAAATATAATAAAAACACATTAGATGCTGGAAGGTTGTTCAGATCACGTAAAGTCAAGGTGATGAATTTGTAGATTTGTGTATTTTAAATCATTTTTACCTTTGCAGGTGTTGTAGCACCAGAAGCATAACCACACAAAAACTGGGAAGAAGCAGCACACAGAAAGGTTTGAAGACAGAAAACCAAGAGAAAAGACAAAAAGGATGCTCAGAAACAACTCAGCATGCAGAAGAAAACAGCTAAAGGAAAGAAAGCACCATTTGTTGGGTTGTTGTTGCTGTCTGTATTGTTCATTTTGGTCAATATGCAGAATTTGTTCTGAAAATTTAAGGTGATAGTGAATAAAACAATGTTTCAAGCATCAGCAAGTTACTCAGAGACAAATAATGTTAAAAAGTCTCAAATAATACATAAAGATTACAGCACATAAAACACACTCATCTTATTTGAAGCATTATTTTTATCACAATGTAAACTTTACAATCGGGGGAACCCCTCTTTATGTAAAGTTTACAAAGAATAGAAACTATAAACCTTACAAAGAAGAAAAATATTGTAACTTTACACAATAAGAAACACTGTATGTACGTTTATAAAGACGAGAAACCCTGTATGTAAAGTTTACAATGACGGGATACCCTGTATGTAAAGCTTAGGTAGGTAAACTTTAAACTTTACAAAGAAGGGAAATCTTGTCTGTGAACTTACAAAGCAGGAAACCCTTGCATGTAAAGTTTACAAAGTAGGGACAGCTTATATATGTAAATATTACAAAGAAGTTAAACCCTGTATATAAAGTTTACAATGTAGGTAAACCCTGCATGTAAAGTTTAGAAAGACGGGAAACTGTAAACTTTACAAAGAAGCAAAACCTTGTATGTAAAGATTACAACAGATAAACCCTGTATAAAACTTTACAGAGAAGTGAAACACATTGTAAAATTTAGAAAACCCTGTTTGTAAACTTTACAAAGAATGGAAACCATGATGCAGTTGTGCAGTAAGAGATGAACACTGTAACAAACAGGAAGGCAGAAAACATTTTGTCTTGTGAAAGAAAAGAAACATTTGTTAAATCTTGAAAATAAATCTTCCCTCTAAACCTCAGGGGCTTCATGTTTGTGTAGTAAACTGTGCGTTACCATTGCGACGTCTGCCTGGAAGATCTGTTTGATGAACTTGTTCCTGGAGGAGTGAACGAGCTGGATGATGTCTCCGTATAAAGTGTCTCGGTTTTTCTCAAGGAAACCTTCAGGAAACAAACGGACACGTTTAGTCAGAGTTTGTTTTAGAAAGAACTCCAGATCCCAACATAAAGACCCTGGGTCTGAGGCGGTCCTGACCTTTGGTTTCGTAGAAGACAACTCCTGCGAAGTGCTGAATCCCAAACTGAGTCTCGTAGTTGTTCTTCGGCGGGATGTAGTTAGTGTTTAGCTTGTGCTGAAAGTTGAGTTTGTTCAGCATCGTGGTGTCTGTGCCCTGAGGGACGAACAGAAAGTCCAGTTAGGAAGAACCTTTCAGGGACCAGAAATGAGGAGGATCCAAACAGAAAGGGGCTTTTCTTGAACCCGTGTACCTTGGGGAACTTGCTCTCCTCGTCGATGAGCGAGATGATGTTCATGGGTTTGATGGCGATCATGTCCAGGGCATCCTGGTTGTCGGTGAACTCGATGTGCTGCCAGTTGATGTTCTCCAGGTTGTACTCCTCCTGCTCCAGCTTGAAGACGTGACGGACGAAGAACTGCTGCAGGTTCTCGTTGGCGAAGTTGATGCAGAGCTGCTCAAAGCTGCAGGAAGAAAGTAAAAATAACACATCTTGATCAGACCACACACTGTAACACTTTTCACAACTTTTAGGAAGTGAAAGCAGGACATTAAATACGTGTTTTCACCTGTTAACAGCAAAGTTCTCAAAACCAAATATGTCCAGCAGTCCGATGGAGCGTCTGAGAGCTTTGGGATGTGAGGATGTAGGTTTGTAGATGGCTGCGTTGATCTTCTCCACAATCCACACAAACAAACGTCCGTAGATACCCTGAATACACAAACATTCAGTAAATTACAAGACCTACAGGTGAGTTCAAATGAAACATAGACGGTGAAGGTTTCTGTACCTTAACAAAAGCGTCTCGTACATCCAGAGCTTGCTCCATGCTGAGGGGGGTGGAGACCGTTTCTCCTCTGGTGATCAGTGTTCGGCTGGTTAAACAGTTCATCAGATCCTTACTGTCTACCTAAAACCACAAACAGCATGATCAACATCAATACCATCAACGGAACGGATGAGGTCACTTTGAAAAACTTCAGATATGGAACCACATCAGTTTCACCTGCAGTGTGTTTCCTCTTTTCAGATGTCCATAAACGAGCTTTAATGGGTTAACTGGTATTTTAAAAAAAAAAGGTGTTTGTGCACGTGTTTCACCTCGAACAGTGTAGCAGCCGTGGTGAGATGAGGGCTTCGGACAACTTCACAGGCATCCAAATTGTCGTAGGTTCGAGCTGCAAATGATAAAAACAACAAAAACAAGAAACTGGATTAATAAAAACATGACTCTGGATGAACACAAAGAACTGTAGTTTGACAGATTTTAGCAGAGAAGGTAATCCATGTAGGACAGTAATTCAGATGGAGACTTGAGATTTGCAGTTCAAAAAAACCTGTGACCTCGTTTCACCTTCATACTGAAGGTTCCCCATATGTAAGATCGCAGCCAGAAGTTTGGAAATCTCCCAGTTTTCCTTGTCTGTGAACATCAGCACCTTTAAACAAAGAAGAAACATTTATCAGAACCCAGGAGACGAAAGAGGATCCAGTCCTCAGTCACAGGTTTTACCTTCATCGCAGATCGGATGTTGGAGTATTCCTTCATGTCGTCTCGACCGTCACAAACTGTACATTTACCCTGCAGAGACGCAGGAAAGGGAAGATTATTGGCTGGGTTATGAACTCTAAGACATTTAGTTGAGACTTAAATGAACTTCATACACATACTTGAGATGTTTAGTATATTTTATAATTAATGTGCGATCATATTGTCTATATTATTGTGTGTTTAGAAGGTTTCTGAGCTATAATTCGGGCCTTTGAAATGAACGCGTTTCTTTCAGTTGGTGACCCCGACGTGATGAAACACCGGATTCAGTTTTTGTTTATTAAAACTCTTGATTAGCTCAGTTTCTGAAATTGTATCTGTTTAATTATGATCTTGTCACTTTTACTTATATTGAAATAAGAATCATGACGCCCTGACCCGAGGGGGAGGAGCTAATACTCACTATGGTCAGGTAGGTGTAGTCGGTGGCTTTGCTCAGCCCGAGCTTCTGCTTCTCCTCTGCAGTCATTCCCTTCAGCATGCAGTAAAAAATGTGATAGTTCCTCTCATCATGAGCCTACAGAGAAAAACAATTAAAACATCTTTATATCCTGCAGCATTGCTCACAGAAATATATTTATTATTTCAGGTTCTTGCTTCTGTTTTACTTTGTTTTCATCTGTATTTATTTATTTTTCCAGCCCTGGTTCTGGAGGCTCACCTGTCGACAGACTCTGGATTTCTCCAGCAGGTACTGCTCTATCTTGGCTCCTTCTATAGCGCCTCTCTTGTTGAAATGGATGTCGATGTATTTCCCAAATCGAGACGAGTTGTCGTTGCGGATCGTTTTAGCGTTGCCAAAAGCTGAAAAGAAACAGAAACCAGAGAAAATGAAGGACGATGAAAGGTAATGTGTTTATTTTCTTACAAACAGCTCGTTCGTGTTATGGTCCTACCTTCGAGTATTGGGTTGGCCTCCAGAACCTGCTGTTCGATCCAGGAGTGCTGACCACTGATGGCTGCCAGGAACTGCAGGATCAGTTTGGTGCTTTCTGTTTTTCCTGCTCCAGACTCTCCACTGACGCCAAATAAAATCAGAAGAAATTTTTTATGATTAGGTTAATAAAGCCTTATGTTGGCATGATAATTCAGCTCACCTACCTGATGATGCAGCACTGGTCCCTGTTGTTCCTCTGCATGTTGAAGTAACAGTTGTCGGCGATGGCAAAGATGTGAGGCGGCATTTCACCGATCTTCTTGTTGGTGTAGAGGCGGATCTGATCGGCGGAGTAGATGGGAAGTAGCTGGTAAGGGTTGACAGCCACCAGGATGGAGCCTGTGTACGTCTGCACACCAGAGGGAAATTTTCAATTCAGTTGGGTCAGAACTGAAGTGGAGGTAGACGATGAAGGTTTGTTGTTTTTTTTTCGTTTGTTTTATTTTTTTTGGGGGGGGGGGGGGGGGGGCGGGTGTTGAGAACTTTGGGACCATTTTGTGGTGGTAAAGTGTTGAAATGTGTGTTGAGTCAATGCAAACGGTCAGTATTTTGTTGAAGAGGCAGAGCAGGAAGGTTGTAGATGAGCTCACTCGGGTATCAGTATTCGCCACGGGAGAGCAAACAGCCATGTTGGAATAAATCAACATGCAGTCAGGCTGTTGAGCTGAATTAACAGGTGAGTGATACCTGAGCCTGTTCTGAAGCTTTTTGACTTGTTCTGATAGAACACCACAGCTCCAAATGATGGACAGGAAAACGAACATATTCTGATTTATTAAACAGTAACATACATGCAGTTTTCAGATGAATATGTCATACAACTGTTACAGTTGTTTTTTTTTTACTGAATCTGCAGTTTTCTGCAGCCATGCTTCAGATCTGAGAGCTCACTTACCCTTCCACCACAGTTTGTCTTCAGAGGAAACAGGAAAAAGAAAGAAAGACAAGTAAAGTAAAAGAGAGAAATCAGCAGAAAGCAGCACAAGCAGGAATCTGTGTGATGATTCTGAAGGATATCCTCTGCATGCCACGCCCACTTCACATACCACGCCCACTTCACATGCCACGCCCACTTCACATACCACGCCCACTTCACGACTTCGACAACTTTTTGTTTTTAATATAAATAACTACGTTTTCTGAGATATTTGAGTCTGTCTGCATTCCAGGTCGAATCCTACTACAAACCCCAACAAAAAGTAGCAGATTGTTAGCTAAAAGCTAAAGTAGCAAAGGATAGCTAATTGTATCAAATTGCAAGTAAAGAGCTGAATGTTGCAACAGATTAACTAATAGTTAAAAGTAGTTACTGTATACTAGATAAAACCTAAGTGTAGCTAAATTATAGCTAAAACCTGCATAAAACTACATAAAAGTAGCCAAATGTTACAGGCTAAAGTAGAAAGAGGCCAGCTAAACGGTTATTAAAAACAACAAAATGCTACTTGAACAAAAAAGTTAGACAAAAACTAGTACAGCAAAAGAGTTGCAGATAGACTATATAAAAGTAGCAAAAGATTAACTAAAACCTAAGGTTAGAGAAATGGAAAAATAGCCAAAAAGTACATAAAATAGCCAAAAGTTAGGTACAGGCTGAAGTAGCAAGAGGCAGCTAAAAGTTTTTTTTTTTTGTTAAAAACAGCAAAAATCTACTTGAAACAAAAAGTTAGCTAAAAGCTAAAGTAGCAAAAAAGGTAGCTTATAGTTAAAAGTAGCAAAAAGCCAGCTAATCACATTAAGCGGCTAGCAAAGAGCTAAATGTAGCAAAAATTTGACTAAAAGTTAAAAGTAGCGTAAGACAAAGAGTAAAGCAAAAAGTGAAAGTAAACCAATAAGTGTAAAAGATAGCTAAAACATGAGAGTAGCCAAATGGTAGATAAAAGTAGTAAAAAGCTACATTAAATTACCAAAATGTTAGCCACAGGCTAAAGTAGCAAAAAGACTAGGTAAAAGTTGCCAAATGGTTGCTAAAAGTAGCATAAAGCTGCGTGAAATAAAGAAAGTTAGATAAAATGTTAAAGTAGCAAAAGATTAGAAGCTAAAAGTTTTGATAAAAGCTGCTACAAGATGATAAATATTCATTTTGTTAAATAAATGCATTTCAGATAAAATATATCAAAAACAGAATGACATGAAAATACAATATATGATTTAACAAATAACTTTATAACTTTATAAATATAACAGTATTTTCAGATAAATGGCATTACAGTGAAACTACTTTAAAGGTTTTAAAGTTTTTGATAACCAGTTGTAAATGTAGACACATAGTAAAACTCACATAAATGAGTTTCTCTCTGTATCTGATGAGCAGGTTGCGGAGGATTCCGGCCTCGTTGAGGTCTCCCAGCCGGATCATGTCCTCCACGCCGTGGATGGAGGTGGGATGCATCGGCTTGATGTTGGTGGCGTTCTGCGGGGAGATCCAGTGCTCCTGGAGGGGAAGGTATTTATTGTCATGAGTCATTACAAAAAAACAGCACGTTTCAGAGGGGCACTCTGTGGGGCGGGGGCTCGGTTGCAGACTGAGCTTCAGGGTGGAGCTTTGTGTAAATGGGCGGAGTTTTGTGTCAGCAAACATTTAGGTAGCTCCACGTGGCCACGGGAGATTCCAGGATTTCTCAAACATTCATGAATGAGTCAAAGCAACAATCTGGGTATGTTTTTGATGAGAGAGTGACTTTATAACACGATATAATATCAAAATGTTGATTTTTCACCCCCCTCCCCCTTTAAAATACAAATTACTTATGAACAAACAAGAGAAATTTAATAACGTTTTGAATAAAAATATTAAAAACTCACGTTTCCTTCATCGTCCACCACCTGAATTTGTCCCGAGTCACAAAGTTTGACCACGGCGCCGATCGGGACCTCAAACTCCCGCCCGGTCTTCAGGTCCAACCAGACGTAGTCGCCCTGCAAATTAAAACACAACCAAGATGGATTTTAGTTTTAAAAGACTTTTTGATGGAGGTAGGAGAAGTACCACCCAGGTCACCCCTCCGGTTCCGCCCCTGTCATGAACCAGGACCCAGACCCTGATCCTCTGAGCCTTCGATCACCATTAGGAGTTCTGGTCTGTAGAAGCTCAGTGAAAACTTATCAAAATAAAAGCGCAGCGTACCGGCAGCAGGGTGCTGTGCTTCATCACTGTGTTGACATTTCGAACCAGCGCCCATTTGGCCTGATCCTTCTCGTAGAGTTCCACGTAATCTCGACGCTTGAACATCTTCACGTGCACGACGCAAACCAAGGAAACGTGCTCAGAAACCCTTGTAGACACAGATCTACAGGTGATGATGTTTGGTTTCAGATTCTTCGTTACACAAACAGAAAACTGTAAAGTCAGAGAAAGTCAAAGTTTCTGCTTCATCAGCTTTGTTTGTTTTCCCTGAGTTCATTAAAAAAAGAAGAAATTCCTTTTAAAGATGATAAATATGCATAAAAACCCTTCAGGTTCTACAGATTTTAGGGGTTAGATAGATTTCAATTGTCTTAACATTTCTTGTTTCCCTCTAAAAACCTATTCCATTTAAAAAATCTAAATAAAATACAGCTTCAAAACAAGTCCCAGGTCTGCTGGTTCAGTTCTTCGGTCATCCAGGACCCAGAGGTCCCAAAGAAAACCCAAAATCCTCTTTGCTTCTTGAAGATCTTCAGCTTCCTGCTGCTGAAGATTTCTCATCTCAAACCTTTCAGACGTCCTCAAAGTTTCCACTACAGAAACATTTTGGGGCAGATCTCGTTCTCCCTCCCTCCCCACAACAACCTCCCCTGTCACTAATGGCAACCAGGTGTCACTTCCTCCTCAGGTGTGTCTGGTGTTGGGTTACCGCTCGGTGAAACCCACTACAGGTTCTCTATAAATACTGCAGGATGGATCAGCAGGGTAAAAAGTTCTTTATTACTAAAAGTATTTATAATAAAACAAGAAGGTTTCTCTGCGTCGCTTCATGCCACGCCCACTCTCACCTGCACTCAGGTGTCAATCATCATATAATTCTGTCAGCAGAGCATTGATGCTTCTTACGCCACACCTCCTGGTTTCCTCATGCTTCCTAGAGCTTTTAAAGTTTTGCAGCCATGACAGCGTTTATGTTCTGTTTTATGATGAAGACAATTTTTGTTTTTGAGCTCCTCCAGTCTGAAAACCTCCGTTCTGTAGTGAAATAATGAAATATTAAAACTAAACAGCAAAATTAGGCACAAACTAAACTTTGTACAATAACTACAAATTTTTATTTTCCGACATGGACAAAGTCAAGTAAATCAAATTTTACAAAAACAAAAAGGTGAAAAGAAATGCTACATGTTCTGTAAAACTATTTCATTTTAAATTTTCAAGTTTTTTAAAGTCAGCAGTCGGGTTTGTAGGTTCTTAAATAAACTGATTTCCTTTTATCTATTTGTTATTGTTTGCTTTAGATATCTGTGTGTTCAAATCTGACTAAAGAACAAATCATTTTGTTTGTAAAATAAAGCCAAATCAGTTTGCCTAGAGTTGCAACCAGTAGAAGATGACTTTTATATTTTATATTTTATGGTTGAAGCTGAGAAATCTATTATAGGTCGACAGTTTATCAAACCAATGCTGAGGTTAAATTCAAAATGAAACAAGATAAATTTGCAGCTTTAAACTGAGACAGACTGTGACATCATCTACTATTCACACGTGTGCACAGAAGCTGTTCAGAAATGAGAGAGAGAGAGGGAGAGAGAGAGAGAGAGAGAGAGAGAGAGAGAGAGAGAGAGAGAGAGAGGAGTTTGTGTTACATACGACTGTTTCATTAAGTAAAAACTCTGTCTGGCAAACTGAGCTACCTGAACCTTACACCACTGAGCACCTGTTTAACACACACACACACACACACACACACACACACACACACACACACACACACACACACACACACACACACACACACGGTAACAGAGTTAGCAGGAGGGAGCAGGGTGAACAGTGATCCATCAGAAACCACGTGTTGAATTATTAAACACTGAGGATCTGTTTGTGTGTCAAATCTTTCTGTAGAAGACTTATGAACAGACAGTATCTTACCTGTTACAGATAAATCTTTTTATGACCTGAAACTTATTGATGAGCAAACAGCTGATCAGAGTTTTAATGCGAATCTTTTCTCTAACACAAGCCAGCAGTATTTTATAAACATTCACACTGTTCTCAGTTTTCTGTCAGCTGTTTGTTTAAATGATGCTTTCAGGAGGGGTTTTAGCAGCAGCAACTAGCTGTAGCACTTCCAGTGCATTTTGTGTGCAGAAATATTATAATTCCTCCAGAATAGTTATGTAACTCTGAAACGTTGCTACAAGCAGGGGCGACACCAGTAAAAACAGTGAAAATGAAGCGTTGATCAGAACCAGGAGCAGAGTTCTGTCAGCTGTGATGTCATTCAGCGCCGCTGCAGTGGATGGATGAGTTACCTGTCTCCTCAGGTAAATTATTCAGGACAGGTGTTTACTTGCAGCTGCTGAGGAAAGGTAACAAAGCAAAGATCCAGGAAGTAACCGCCTCCTCAAAACAAACATGTTCAGCTTTTAAATCCTTATCAGAGAAATCATAAACTAATAAGTTTAAAACAGAGATAAAGAAATGGATATTTACCAAAATAAAAGGTAAATAAACTCAAATACTAAAAAAGGGTAAATAATTAAATTAAAATTTAGACTTTTTTGATTTTTTTGCCAAAGATTTTGTTTTCCCTTCAAAATATTCAAAATAACACATTTAGGGATATTTTAGTGCAGAAAATCTATTTTTTATTATTTTGTTTTCGCACTTACAGTGGGGAAAATAAGTATTTAGTCAGTCACCAATTGTGCAAGTTCTCCCACTTAAAAAGATGAGAGAGGCC
>NW_013952538.1:481936-484679 GCF_001266775.1 Austrofundulus limnaeus
AACAATACACACTATGTATGGAACAATACACACTATATATGGAACAATACACACTATGTATGGAACAATACACACTATATATGGAACAATGCAGATTTTTAACATTTATTTTATTAGCTTGTCTTCTGAAGATGCTCTGTGTTGAAGGATCAGTGGATCTGTGTTCGACTACTCCACCTAGGCTGAATTGTGGAGCACAGATCCACTGAGAAACTTGCTGTTTCAGCAACATTTAATTTAAAAACTGGACTTTTGAGGAAAAACAAATGTTTATAATTAACTTCAATAAATTACAAGTTAAGAAGGACATTTCTCTTTTTTGTGTTGAAACAATATCGAACCGTGAGACTAAAGTATCCAACCAGACCGAATCGTGAGTTTTCTCTGTATCGTTGCAGCCCTAATAAATAACTACAACACGAAAGACGAGGAGGCTCAGGTGGGAGTGGGCGGGGCCTGACAAGAACCCAAACCATAAAAAGACTAAAAGATAAACTCAACAAACTAGAAACACATCTGAGAACAGGTTCAGGTCTGGACCCTGGAGGTGATGATGCTGATGATGATGATGTCAGAGTTTACCTTGATGAGCGTGTTGCATCTGAAGCTCAGGCGGTGGATGTTGGGATCCCAGCCCTCCAGAGGCCAATCAGATCCACTCTGGTTTGTTTTCACTGACATCCTCACTTAAACTCCACTTATTGCTCTTTTTCGTCTTTAAAATGTGAAATATTTTCAGAGCTGCTCCACACGAGTCACAAAAAGCTTCATGTGAATTATAAAAAAAGGTAACAATCCTGATATTTTAATTTTAAAAATCACAACAATCCAGACTCTTCTCAATTTGCAGCTTGTTTGTTTTTTTCCCTCTCTTATTTAAATAAAGATCCAGTTTCCAGTGTTTGACTCATGTTTGGTTTCCTCTCTGCTGTCGGACCTGAAGCTGTGTGCAGAAACTCATATTTCTGGAGTAAAAACCCAGCGAGAGCCGAACTGTGGGAGCTCGCTTGTGTTTTTGGCTCGGCCCACTCGGGCCTCCACAGCAGGGAAAACTCTGGAAGCTCGTTAGACGAGTTCATCACCGAGTCTCAGAGAGACAACAAAACAACAAATAAACTATCTGCATCTGAACAATACAGTGAAAACTTAAACAGAAATGATGTTTTTCTGCAGGAGAAGCTGTGATCAGGAGCAAATAAACGTCCTTTAAATGAAATGACTCCATCTGATCTGTGTTTACCTGCTGTAAGATGACCATGGTTCTGGTTCTGGTTCTGGTCCCTCTGAATGGACATCAGCTGTCCTCTGAAGAGCCTGTAGATGACAGGTAAACGTTTTACCTGCACAAGCCTGATTCCAAACAGCGGCCACATTAGAGACAGACATTTGCACGCTGAGTTTTAAGCAGAGATCTTCAGCTGTTTGTTCGAGTTCAGATCATCTGATGGGTCTGACTCTCAGCTACTACCACACCAGGTTTGAGCTCAGTATCTGAAAATCTGACAGAGTTATGGATATTTCTGTTTGGTACAGATGAATGTCTGTGGCTGCCTTCTTGGATCAGACAAACTCAAGGCCCGCGGGCCAAATCTGGCCCGTGTTAACATTTTATTTTGGCCTCAAATTTGGCCAGGTCATGTTTGTAAATGAGAAGTGGTTCTCAAACAGTTTTCCTGGATAAATAAAGGTTAAATAGAATAAATAAATTTTGTACTTTAAATGTAAAATAGTTTTAATCTTTGTGTCACATTTAGTGCGTTCTTCTCATGACATCTGTCCACTTTCAAGCCAATAAAATTAAATTCAAATTTTTCCAAAATCTTTGGTTTTGGTGTGGAAAGAGCAGCACTTTAATTCTCTTTTTCTGAATTCTCTTCTTATTTGAAAGTCACATCTCAATTTAATGTTTATCTTTATGCTCAAATGCTACGTAGTTTTGTAAAAGGTCATCTGTTAGTGTTATATAACATTTAAATAAATATTGAACAATATTGGACCAAGTTTTATATTTTGTCCCCCCTGTATTAGACAGGATGTTAAGGTTTCATTAAAATCCATTCAATGTTTCAGGAGATATTTTGCTAACAGACAGAGAGGGGCGGGGCCACGGGGGCATTGACCCCAGCTGAAATCTGATTGGTCCTCTGGATTGCCCCTGTCCTGTCACTCACCTGTTTTTGCCTGTGATGACGGAGGGTGCAGTTCCGTGTTCAAACACTAGAGGCGCTGATGAGTCAAATCACATGAATCGAGAAAGAAAAAAAAATCCAAAATGCTTCATAGGGAAAGAAAATGCATAAAACTTTTAGAAGAATCCCTTTAAACACTACAAAAATGTTACCAAACAGCCTTTTTAAAGGAAAATGATGCAACAACTTAATATGTTGCAGAATCATCATGTTTTCGCCATTTCAAACTTTGTCTTTTTGCAACAAAACAGAAAATAAATAAATACAACAAAACAAAAACTAATTTTCATTAATGTTTTTCTGCATCAGCTCTATAACACTGGGTTATATTTTTGTATGTGTATAAACAGAGCAAAAAATAGAACTAAGCATGATTTTATGCAGATTTTACAGTATAAATAATCTTTAAAGTTTCGGGATGGTCGGACACATTAATGCTGCTTTAAACGCCTGGAAAATGAGGTCACCTGCTCTGTGTGTGTGTGTGTGTGTGTGTGTGTGTGTGTGTGTGTGTGTGTGTTTGTCTGCAGTCTTAATCTACTTCTCTTTATTGT
>NW_013952538.1:484773-486524 GCF_001266775.1 Austrofundulus limnaeus
AAAGCAGCTAATATGTGTGTGTGTGTGTGTGTGTGTGTGTGTGTGTGTGTGTGTGTGTGTGTGTGTGCAGTTATTAGGCCTGGTAAATAATTAATCTTCATGCCTCTGTGAGGTTTGATCCTTTGACATTTGGAGGCAGTGACACCTCAGACTCATTACCTGTTCAAGCAGCTTCTGTTACATTTCTGAACAGAATCTGGGTCGAACCCAAACACCTGGTTCAGTCTCAGGTGTCCACAGGAAGGAGACACTGAAGATCTGCAGGTGTTTTAGAGGTTAGACCAGGAGCTCAAGTTAAAAACTTAGATTTATAAACATAACTGAAGCTGCAGATCAGTGGATCATCTCCTGCTCATCACTCAGGAACACCTGAGACCCAGACCAGTCTGTGGTTCTTATTCACTCACATCAAGAGTTTAGAATAGAATAGAATAGAATAGAATAGAATAGAATAGAATAGAATAGAATAGAATAGAATAGAATAGAATTGAATAGAAATAGGCTTTATTGGGGAAATTCAAGTGTCACAGCAGCATCCGTACAGATGTTCACACACTACTTACTTTATAAACTACAGTACACACAAAAAAACGAAGTTAACACTGACTAGCAATGACACAACTACTAATAATAACAAAAATATAAGATAAAGAATTGTGCAAGAATACAAAAGATATGTTTCGTTTTAGAGACAGTAGACTCTGACAGTAGGAATCAGAATTTGCCTGTTTTCAGTGCAAAAATAATCTCAACAGAATATTAGCTGTAAAGTATCACAGTGCAAACAAGAAACACAGATATGTTAAATAAACTAATAATTATTAACAAATACTGGAAATTATTAACAGACTATAATAGAAAGAAGCAGAAACATGTTGCACAAACAGGAAGTTAACCAGAACATGATTTTTAGTTTGAACTTAAATGTCTCTCACATCATTTAACTCAACAATGCAATATATTAAATCAACCCATTAGTACTTTAACTTGTTAACTCATTAACCTATAAACTCAAGAACTTGTTAGCTCATTAACACTTTAACTCATTAATAATTTAACCCATTAACTTGACAACTCATAAACCTATAAACTCAAGAACGTGTTAGCTCATTAACACTTTAAGTCATTAATAATTTAACTCATTAACTTGTTAACTCATTAACATTTTAACATACTTTAACCCATTAACTTGTTAACTCATAATCTACAAACTCAAGAACTTGTTAGCTCATTAACACTTTAACTCATTAATAATTTAACTCATTAACTTGTTAACTCATTAACATTTTAACATACTTTGACCCATTAACTTGTTAACTCATTAACCTATAAACTCAAGAACGTGTTAGCTCATTAACACTTTAACTCATTAACTTAACTCATTAACATTTTAACATACCTTAACTCATTAACTTGTTAACTCATTAACATTTTAACATACTTTAACTCATTAACTTGTTAACTCATTAACATTTTAACATACTTTAACTCATTAACTTGTTAACTCATTAACATTTTAACATACTTTAACTCATTAACTTGTTAACTCATTAACATTTTAACATACTTTAACTCATTAACTTGTTAACTCATTAACATTTTAACATACTTTAACTCATTAACTTGTTAACTCATTAACATTTTAACATACTTTAACTCATTAACTTGTTAACTCATTAACATTTTAACATACTTTAACTCATTAACTTGTTAACTCATTAACATTTTAACATACTTTAACTCATTAACTT
>NW_013952538.1:486878-494000 GCF_001266775.1 Austrofundulus limnaeus
CACACACACACACACACACACACACACACACACACACAGTCTATCAATATTTCAGCAGTTAATTACCCCAGCGGGGGTCTGGGACAAAGGTTGAGTGCAGTTTGTCACATATCAGATTATATTTGGAACGATGAGACACATTAACAAGAAGATGAAGCAGAAACAAATATTTCTCTGTTTGGTTTGTTTTTCTTTATAAAACCTCCTGTTAGTCACTGTGAACAGCTCAGTGCAACATTTTAACCTCAGATGTTGTTTTATCTTTCATTCATCTCTTCACTTCCAGTACTTTTATCAGACACTGTTGGACTTTTTGTTTTGAGAATCAATAAAAATCAATAATTTATTTTTTGTACCTTTTTTAAATCATCCCAGCATCACTGAGCAAGAGGCGGGCTGCAGCCAGTGCACAAATCTGGTTTGCAGAATATTTACTTTCAAAGCTGCAAAAAAAAAAAAATCTCCTTTTAGTGTTTATTTTTTAGTTGAAATCTCTTTTGTGTTGCTCGTGTCAAAAATTAATTGCAAATAATTCGGCAAACTCTTCATCTCAGCTCATTCTGGGACTCAAAAAGCAGCAAAACCAGACTTTAGTCAGCCTCAACTCTCTGTGTTTAGAGACCCTGAGGGACCCGGGACCCGGGACCCCCACCCCACCCCTCCCACTGAGCAAGGCACTCTGACAGAGTAAAACCCACTAATGGGCCTCAGCTGGGAAATATTGATCCTAAAGGCAGACGAGTTGAGGGAACTTTCAAGGGCGTCCCAAATAAGTGCCCCCAAAATGTTTGATCATGTTTATGCTCTGGAAGATCCTTTTGTTTTAGTGACATAAAAATAAAAACTCATGTTTTAGTAAGTTTACTAAACCATTACATGTGTTAGATTAAATGTTTCAAGCTGCTGAAAATTAGGTTTTATATAAAAACTTCAGTATTTGCAGTGATCAGACGATGGAAATTTCACTCATGATTTATTATATTTGTGATGACAAAGTAAAAATCAGGCTGATGAAGCTCAAAACATCACAACAACCATCAGCTGTTTAAAAATATTAATACATAAAACATATTCTACATTAACAGTTTGTGTTTTATCAGAAATAACTAATTAAAGCTAAAATAATAATTACCTTTTTGTTCCAGAGGTGGTCCACTTCCAACCTGTTGGTTTTATCCAGTCCAGATGTTTTGTTTTATTTTGTCCCTCTTTTATGATTTTAAGTGATGAATTCTCACAAATAACTTCATCAATTGTTTTCTGAAGGCGGAGTGTCTCCCTCCACCTCCTGCTGCGACCGGCGACACGAGGAGGAGCTGCTCCTGCTGCAGGAGCCCACCGAGTCTGTGGGGGGTGATGTGGTCCAGGAGACAGGAGGGTGTAATTAGACACACACTGACAATAAAGGGCTGACAGAAGGAGCAGCAGCTGAAATAGATCATTCCTGATGTATTTTATGTAGTGTCATAAAATGGAATTTGCTTACCACCATAATTATAAACATTCAGATTTTACTGTATTATTTCAAACGCATTGCTTTTTATATTTTATATTTCAGATGTGATCATCCTAATATTTTTACCTGAATGTATTATTTTCTTTAAAATATATATATTTTTAATATTTATAACATAAAGTGTTTTTCTAGTACCCAAGAAGCGTAATGTTAATTACATCTGATAAGTTAAAGTTCTAAAAATCAGGACAAAATGAACAGAAGTGGAATATGCCTTGGCATTTTTGCTGCCCTCTAATGGACTAACTGTGTAATTACAAGATACATGCTATAATTTCGGGTATTTTTTAAACAACGCAATAAAACTTACACAAATAAATACATAATTAAAAAATAAAAAGGCTTCCGTGTGTTATTTGCAAGTTTCAGTAATCCCACAATAGAAACATAAACATTGAGACCTAATTTTTGTTTGTTTGTTTGTTTTTACAGATTTTACTGTTGACACATTAAAAATGACTACTTGTGGGATGTCCTGATGCATCTCAGCAATCCAGGTAGAAAAAAATCTAAAAGAAAATAATAAGTATGTTCTCTGGGTGGGTTCTTTTTTACTTGTGGGATAATTAGCCAAAGAAATAACAGAAACTGACAAAATAACATATTTTGTTCTCATTACACTCTGGGAAACCGTAAATTCCGACCCTCCAGTGTAACGGGAACGCAGCATAAACGTGATGTCGAACATTTGTTTGGGTGTGCTTCATTTAGTCACCAGCGAATGTGATGTCGCGCCAAGTGAATGGAGACTGCGTATAAACAAATAACGGCACATGCGCCGGTGATTTAAAGGAGCGAATCACAAATCGAAGCCCCAAATTACATCATTCTAACATTTTTTGTAACGGTTTTTTAATCGATTAATTCAGTTTCAAAGTGTTTTACTTTAATCAACTGAGCTATTTTTGTTAAATCTAAATTTTATTTCTGTATTCTTGCCCGAGCCGAGCGTCACGTCGGGGTGGGGCTGTCTGTCGTGTTGTTGTTGCTGTCCTGCTGGGCGTTAAAACCATTGATAAGACTCCTTAATCTCACAGCTCAAACCTGGATTAATACACGAATAGCCTAACTGTCATTTTGCTGTTGGATCTTATTTGGGTTTGTTTTTCTCGTTTTGTGGTCGCTGTCCTGAATCAACATGGGAAGCTGTTTAACTGTGGGGCCAAACGAAGCGCTGGTGGTCTCCGGTAGGTTCTCATTCAGTCTTGTGCTAAATGTAGCCAGCTAGCTACCTGGTTATCTTTAATTATGTGCTAATGTAGCCAACTAGCTAGCTGGCTAAATTTGCACAACATTGTAGATAAGCGGCTAACTAACGTGATTTATTTTATCAGGTGCATACCGAAAAACAACAATAACACTTATCTCTATTTAAATAATTTGTATGTGGCTGTTTATGACTCTGAATTTAATTAAATCACAGCTGTTTAGCATATTAACCGATTGCTAATGTTAGCTAACGGAGGAGTCATTTCCGGTCAATTTTCGTGACTCAAACACATTTTTCAGATGAGTTTTATCATATTCATAATGCTGCTAGTGTTATTTTAATGAGTCTAATTCAGCTATTTTAAAGTTTATAAGCGTTTCATTCTGACAGTTGCTTTTAATAGTCCTTTTTATATGTATAAAACGTTTTTATGCAGCACCTGAGACAGACAAATTTATTCTATTCTATTCTATTCTATTCTATTCTATTCTTTTGCTATTACCTTTGGCTCAGTATGTGAAATCCTCTAAGTTCTGTAACTTTTATTAAATTATAATTTATGAGTTTTGAATTTATTAATGTTCCCTACATCAGTTGTAGGTTGATATGTTTGAATATATTAGATAAAAAAGCAAAGTATTTTCTTTTTAATCGGTTAAGGATTTAGATTAAAAATATAATAAATAAATTTGAGCTGAGACAGTAGTGCTAGTTCTGATTAAATGGCTTTATTTTATTTCCAACCGTTATTTGGAAATATTGTTAGAAGTTTGATAATATAAATTGTTGTTGTTGAACTTTTTATAACTTTAACATATTCTCTTCCTCTGAGTTTGTTTTCTCTGCACGCCAGGAAATGTCCCTAAATTCATGTCTGAACTCACGTTGATGACTTCTGCAGACCAAACGTCTAGAAAATCTCTGCTGTTTTAATGCAGAAATCATTTTATTTGTTCTTAGATTTTGTATTTGGCTTTTTGTGGCTGTTTGTGGCACATTGTCTCAAAAGAGCTTCACAGAATGAAATTACCATTAAAGATGAAAAATATAAGTATTGAATGAATCTGGGGACTTTTCATTGTTTGTCTTTTTCTCCTTCCAAACAGCTGTGTTTCATAAATGATGTGTTACTGATTAAAGCCTTGTTGGTGTTTTTGTTTAGGTGGATGTTGTGGTTCCGATACGAAGAGCTACATCGTAGGAGGTTGGGCATGGGCCTGGTGGCTCCTGACCAATTCCCAACGGTAACAGAATAATTGAAGCGCTGACGTCCTCTTGTGCTAAAATGGGATTGAACAAAGGTTTTCAAAGATGCCACAACTGAGATGAACTTGTGTTGTTGTGAATTTCCACAGGGAATTTAGTCCCATTATGAGCAGGCTCATAGAGATGAAAGCTACTTCTCCATTTTAGATTTCATATTACTCTGCAGATGTTTCAAATGTAAAATAAACCAATAAGTTTATCTAAAATAATAAAAAATCACAAATCAAACCTTTGACTGCAGCATTTCTCATCAGTCTCAGAAACATTGCCTTTAAACTTTGGTTGTCGTCGCTGAGCGTTCTTGTTCCTGATTTTATTTATTTATTTATTTATTTATTGATTGATTGATTGATTGATTGTGTTTCTGTCACTATTAGAGCTTCCTGTATCTTCCATGACTCATTATGATTCATAACACTACTGACAGTATAATCTGGAAATGACAAACATTGGCCCAGGTTAATCAGATGCTGCTAATCTGATTAACCTGGAGTTGCATTTGCTCTTGCATCCACATCATGGGAGGTTGGCTTTAGTTCCATGAACCTTTTTGGTTTTAATTATTCTGTCATCTGTAGTCAGAGGAACATGGAGCTGCTTGGAGGTGGTCTTATAGCATGAATATCGCTAATCTTCATTCTGAGTTTCTCTCACAGCCGTTTGGTTTCTCTGCTCCTGGTTCTGCGTGAAGCCCACAGCCACACCAAACTACCCATTGGCTGTGTAGCTTCATGCTACACGTTAAAACCTTGGTACTCCTGATAGACCTGTCAAAACACAGATTCAAACCTGTTTGTTTCTAATATTTCCTGCTTGTTTCGCCTTCGTTCTCCTGCGCAGGTTGAGTCTGGAGATCATGACTCTGCAGCCTCGATGTGAAGACGTGGAGACGGCTGAAGGAGTCGCCATCACTGTCACGGGGGTGGCCCAGGTAGGTTCAAACTTACCATTTAGTCATCAGATAAGAACGTTCACTTTCCTCATGTTTCTATGAGCCTTACAAAAGTTAACGTCTTATTGGAAGAATAGACTTTTTTTGTGTCAGTCACCTCCATTTGATGACATTTCTGCACAGTTGAACACTTTGATCTGCCTCTGTGACGGTTTCTGCTTCAGGTTAAAGTCATGACAGAACAAGAGCTGCTGGCTGTAGCTTGTGAGCAGTTTCTGGGTAAATCCATCGTGGAAATCAAGGCTGTTCTTCTGCAGACATTGGAGGGACATCTGCGCTCTATTTTAGGTACGAATAAGAAAAGTTAACTTTAAATTATAATTGCTTTATCACTCAGACTGCTGAATATTGTTCTGATTTGTTCTTTTTATAAATCCAGAGTGATGTCTGCAAACTTCTTTCAACATCAAAGACTATAAATTAAAATATTCTTTTGGAAATCTATAAAACTATAAAAAAGACACATTTTGTTTGAAAAATATCTCCACAGTGAAACTTAAACTTGTAGGTCCAATTGCTCTCTTCTATTTCAGTTTTTGTGTATTGGCCATTAGACAACAGAAACATCAATAATAAACTACAGGTAGAAGGAAACATTTCCAAATAATGTTTTAAAAACACCTCATAAAATTTTTAAATCTCTACACATCAGTTGGTTTATTCAAACCGTTAAATTGTGACATTTTTTTCTTTTTTAATGAATTCTATTAGTCTGAAAACAGGTGATTTCCTGCTGCCGGTGAAGATGGAGCTTAGTTTGATTTGTGTAAAGGTAAAAGCTGAGATGTTTGTGTTGCAGGGACACTGACCGTGGAGCAGATCTATCAGGATCGAGACCAGTTTGCCAAACTGGTGAGGGATGTCGCAGCTCCTGACGTGGGCAGGATGGGCATTGAGATCCTGAGCTTCACCATCAAGGTTGGTGGGAGGAGATCAACCAGACGCTCTGAAAACCCAGAAGCGTTAGAGATACGTCAGGTCGCACCGAGGGGAAAAAAACAACTAAAAGGCCATCAGATAAACTGAAGGAAGCATTGTTTATGAGAATGTTAAATACGTGTTGTCACTTATCCAGCATGTCATTTCTTTTATTTTAACATTTATTCTCAAATATGTGTCAGTTTCTCTTCAGTCGGCTGTGGTTTTGTGCAGTCAGGATGTTATTCTCTGCAGCTCAGCAGCTGTTTGTGTTTGCAGGACGTGTACGATAAACTGGACTACCTGAGCTCGCTCGGGAAGACTCAGATCGCTGCAGTCAGGAGGGACGCGGACATCGGTGTGGCTGAGGCTGAGAGGGATGCTGGGATACGGGTAAACATTTATCTGTGGAAGTATTCTGCTGTGCATGAAAAACCAGCTGATCACAGCTCTGTTTTTGTTTTTCTGTCTCCTAGGAAGCAGAATGTAAGAAGGAGATGATGGATGTGAAGTTTTTGGCCGACACCAAAATGGCCGACTCCAAGCGAGAGCTGGAGCTGCAGAAAGCTTCTTTCAATCAAGAGATCAACACTAAGGTTGGACACAATTTACATTTTAACATAATTAGGGCTGCAACAAGGAATCGATAAAATCGATTATTAAAAGCGTTGGCAACGAATTTCATTATCGATTCGTAGTGTCACGTCACGTGATTTATGTGTCCCTCACCATGTCGCGGAGCCGTTTACGTCACCCGCAGAGCGTTGTCAATGCTGGCTGACCTAAAAAAAGGTTTGGGAAGAAAAAAACTACCTGTAAAGATCTGCTCTCTCTTGAGACTCGAATGAAAAGTAGAGACTTCGAACTTTAAATAAGTTTTTAAATTGTGTTTTTAGGCCACGTAGATCTGAAGTTATGATTGAAAGTATATGCAACATTATATGCAATTTTTTTTAATGACCGTCTGATTTGATGCGAGCTGCGCTGAAAGGAGGAAGCAGGAGAAGCACGTCCCGTGGGTGTGTGTGTGTGTGTGTGTGTGGGGGGGGATTAAACCTGCTTCTCTCAGGCCAGAAATATAAAACCCTTAAGTTTGTTTTCTGACCGAGGCTCAAAGGTATTTGATGAGCAGCAAAAAGGTTCAGGATGAAGGGAAAAAAGACTCGAGCAGAACTCCTGGTCTGACTCAGTAGGGGAGGGGGTGCTGCTTCAGAACCGCTTACTGGGTCGTTTTAGCCACAGACAGAACCAACAAGAAGG
>NW_013952538.1:494180-496227 GCF_001266775.1 Austrofundulus limnaeus
AATCAATTGTGAAAATATTTATGATGTGCTTCTTTTTTAATTTAACATATTATAAAAAATACTTAATTTTATGAAAAGATGCTCTTGATTCAATATAAAACTCTGGTTTTTAAGAAAATGGCTGCTTATCAGTTAATTTTTAGTCAATCTATAAGATAAATCAACTTCACATTCATGGATAACTTGCATCCCTAATTTATACAGGAATTAAATTAATTTATATCTACTTATATTTATGTAACTAAGAGATTTAATGATTTGGCTGATTAATTGATTAATCAAAAAAATAATCAACAGATTAATCAATTATTAAAATAATCATTAGTTGCAGCCCTAAACATAATTACATTTTCTGTTCATCAGAGTGACGCCTTTAAGGTCAAATATTGAGCTGCTGGCATCTGTTACACCTGTTAAAAATATAATATCTCAACCTTAAATATTACTTTTAGTAGCTGCTAATCCTGACTCCAAATAGTTTGTTTATTGTAAGAAAATAGTTTTTGTTAAATTTAGTAGATTTAATTGAACATTGTTTCAACTCTCCTGGTAGTTTTGAATGTTTCAGGTCTTAAATCTTGTAATGAAGCACATTTTCCTTCATTGTTATAATGAAAACTAATTTATCATCCAGGTAAAATGTGTAAAATGTCCACCTGTAGAGTTAATGAGTCCTCTCTCCTCGTTCTTTATCTGAGATCCAATCATAACTAATGATTGTTTCAACACAGGTCCTCCTTCCTGGTGATTAATCACTAAATGTAAATTATATCCAACAAACCAAAGTCAACTTCTTTTTCTCTTGTTGGTTTATGTTTGGAGACAGAAATGTTTTGTGTCGACTCGACTGTTTGTTCCAACCATAAAGCAACAGGTTAACATTAAATTAACCAAGTCTTACAGACACCCAACATGTCAGCAGGGAAACTGATAGTTCTGTTAAACCTGTTCCACTTAGTTCAGAACAGGTTTAGAGAACAAACCTGCCGTCTCCATCTTTGTGTTCTCAGAAAGCCGAGGCGCAGCTGGCCTACGAGCTGCAGGCGGCCAAAGAGCAGCAGAAGATCCGCCTGGAGGAGATTGAGATCCAGGTTGTTCAGAGGAAGAAGGAGATCACCATCGAGGAGAAGGAAATCGATCGCACAGACAAAGAGCTCATCGCCACAGTGAAGAGGCCGGCTGAGGCCGAGGCCTACAAGATGGAGCAGCTGGCTGAGGGACAGAAGTGAGTAAAACCTTCAGTGTTCATCTGCTTTTCCTAAAACAGAACCTGCTCAGTAAAACTGTAACGTTCTGTGTGTTTATAAATGTCAGAACTGGATTTATCAAAAGAAAAGATTAGATAATCACCAGACAATAACTGCCCGTGTTGTCTTCATCAGGCTGAAGACGGTTCTGATCGCTCAGGCTGAGGCTGAGAAGATCAAGAGGATCGGTGCAGCTGAGGCGTCCTCCATCGAAGCCGTAGGAAAGGCCGAGGCTCAGAAGATGAGGCTGAAGGCCGAGGCCTACCAGGAGTACGGAGAGGCTGCGAAGACTGCGCTAGTCCTTGACGCCCTGCCCAAGGTCACACACACACACACACACACACACACACACACACACACACACACACACACACACACACACACACACACACACACCAAGCTTCTTTACAACTGATCTGTGTGTTTATTTCAAACATTTTATCACTTCACTCATATTCAGAACAGTTCCTGTTGTTGCAGCACATTAATTAAAACATATTAATAATTAGGCTTCACCTTTCTGTTGTTAAAACCAACAAAAGTAAATAAAAACGGACATAATGTCCCATCATCTCCAGTTGTTTGGAGTTTAACCCACAAGATCCCAGTTAATGGAAAACACCATGGAGTCACTGTCGCTGTCTGTCTTCAAGCTCCGCCCACTCCTCCTGGTGTCAGATGAGCTTTCTTTTGAACTTTAAATAATTAATTACAGAAAAGTAATATTTGAACAAGCAGCAGCAAGGTAAGAACTACAAGAACCAACACCTGAAAAAAGTATCTAAGGTGCATTTATTATT
>NW_013952538.1:496550-498984 GCF_001266775.1 Austrofundulus limnaeus
TAAGGCAGGGGGGCTCAAACATTTTGGGTCTGGGGACCCCTTTTAAGGGTGAAACATTTCCAGGGACCCCCTCATGAACCCTACACTGTTTTAAAAATAATTTACTTCATTTTAACCCCTAAAAGCCATGGGAATATTGTTTTTTGTTTGGTTTAGTATGTTTGTTTTACTACTGCATTGTTCCCCATACGCAATTTTTAAAATAAAAACGAAATTTACAATGTATTGAATTTTTTTGAGGACCCCCAATATACGGCTCACAGACCCCAGTTGAGAACCTCTGACCGAGGGGACCACCCTGAGGGGCTTCAACTTCTGTTTTCCTGCCAGATATTTAGTACATTTTTGTCTCTGTTGGTAACTGTCTATAAAAAAGGAAAATAGTGCGTAGTTAGCCTAGCCTAGCCTAGCTTAGCTTAGCTTGGGTTTTAGATTTTAGGTTTTGTTCAAACAAAATACAGCGGCTAACCAGATTAAAATGTTTAATTGTATCATATTCATGCAGTTTACTCAGGAATCTTTAATATGATCACTGAAGCCTGTTTAATGCAAAATTGTTGTTTTTTGTTTTCAGATTGCTTCTAAGATTTCTGCACCTTTAGCCAAAACAAATGAGATTGTGATCCTCAGCGGGGAGGGCAGCCGCGCGACAAGTGAAATAAATCGCCTTCTGGCCGAACTTCCTGTTTCTGTCAATGCTCTCACAGGAGTGGATTTGTCTAAGGTAATATTATTTCTGATTTTACAAGGATTGAGTGAAAGAAAATCTAAAACTAAATCAAACCGTCTCCAGTTTTATCATCAGGTTAAAAATCTCAGTGCTTTTTTCCCTCCAGCTCCCTTTGCTGCAGAAGATGACGTCTGCTGAAGCCTGAAAAGTGAAGAACTCCTGGTTCCAGTCTGTTGTATGCACTCTCATAGACTGCCTTTAAAACACCTGAAGACTTGTTAAACACTGTACACCAGGTGTATTCTGGAAACCTCTGGTGCCTTACTTTCTACAGGACCAGAACATCTGCATGCACTGCTGCTCGTCCAGATACGCTCTTTAGTTGAATTGTGGAAATATTTATTTATTTATTGTAATTCAGGTCAGTTTTGGGGGCGCTGTCTGTGTGTTGTATCATTTAGGAGAAGAGCTGATAATTAGATAAATGTGATGCTGACTCTGACCCGTTAGATTTATTGTACTTTTAATCAAACAGCTGCAATATTTATTCCAGTTTCTGCTTTTTTTCATACCAAAAGACCACTGTTGTTACTGTGTCCCCTCTTTACGTTCGTTTAAATACCTCTCTCTGCTGAGACACATCTGCACTTCATGGATAATCACTTTTTTGTTGTATATTTTTTTATTTAAATGCTTTAAACGCTCATTAGCTGAACATAACAAAGGTGCTCATAATCCTAAAAGCTAATTGGGCAAAATTTAAACTGCACTTTTATTTATTTATTTATTTTACTATCGGCAAATTTTGCGATCTGCCAATATCAAACATGTTTACTGATTATAAAACGGGTAGGTGTAATTAGCTTGTAGCTTATTTAATGCAGATTTTGACCCGATGGGAAAAAAAAGAGAGGCTAAAATACACTACATGTCTTAGATCTATGGTTTGTCCATATTTAATGTTTAATTTATTTAATTTATTGAAAGAAAAGACCAAACAGCACTGCCAAATGGGACAGTTTGTCACTGATAATCTGTAGTGCTCCAGATGTTATTTAATTTCCGCTACAGGTTTTTGTAGATAAAAAGCCATGTTGAACATTTGTAAAGAAAACAAACTTTGACACGTTTTAGAGAAATTTGAGTTTTATTTCATGCAGCTACATATCTGATCTTTACCTGATGATATAAAATGTTTAAAGATATTTAAGCTGATCAGACGATATTTCTGTGTTAAACTGTGATTTTTGTCATTTGATCGGTCCTGATGCTTTGATTCTGGAAGACGACGCATGGCTGCAGATGTTGATTGTTCAGTTCAAAGGTCAAAGCCTCCTGTGAATTCATTGTTTCTAAACATTTTCATGTTCAATTTGAAGAAACTACAAAAACAGATTGATGTAATCAGCATGAAAATACTGACTGAACTTTTAAAAATAGACTGTTATCGCTCCCTGTACATCAGATTAATAATCTGAGTTATTTTGTACGAAGTTCCTCTGAAACGGCTAAAAGTTTTTTGTTTCGGTTGAGGATTTTTGCATGTCATCCATCTGTGTGTTTACTCTTAACTATTAAATCTACTGCAGAAATGTGTTTGTCACTGTCATTTCATCATTTTAAATACAATCTTATACTGGAGGCAAAACAATCAAATGAGAACTGTAATTTAAAAAAATTACATTTAAAAGGATCCATGATTAGTTGTAACAGACTTTATTTGATAAACATGTTTTAACTGTAAAATAAAGACTGTAAAAATAC
>NW_013952538.1:501239-518134 GCF_001266775.1 Austrofundulus limnaeus
GAAAGTTAACATTTTAAACCTTAATAAAAAAATCGATACAGGGCTTTAGAATATCGATACAGTATCGGGAAATGAAATATCGCGATATTTCAGTGTATCAATATTTTCTTACACCCCTAGTATTTTTGTATTTGAGCCATGCTGACTATCAGAAAACAATAAAGAAACCCACAGGTGAACACTGTGTTTGCAAACTTTATTTTGGTTAGGGGGAATGTTTGTGCAAGACATTTTAATTCCTGAAGGTTAGGCAAAAGTGGAATATCACATTTTCAGACAGTAGAGAAATAAACCCCTCCACCACCGTTCAGAACACAGTCGTTATAATCAGAGACAAATTACATCGGAGCAAAATCAAATCTAGAGCGAGTCGTCGGGCAAATAAAAATACATTTAAATAATGTCATCAGTTCCTTTAAACGATGGGCTACGATGTGCTTCAGTAGATTAAATCCTTGCAGTGCAAACTGACCTCCTGTGCTACCATGAAACACAAACCCCAAATTTAAAAAAGACTTTTTGAAATTTAAAAAAAAAGTGTGCTGTGAGGACCAGAACCACCCGCTCTAGATTTGTTTTTAACGCTTGGTTCACATATTTGCATCCTACTTCACAAGGTTTCCTTTAACCGCCATCACCAGATTGTTGCTTATTGTTGGAAGGTTTGGTTCAAGTTTGGGTGGGGGGGGTGTCAGCGGTCAGGGGGGGCGCCGGGTCACTTTGGTCAGTGAGTCAGCAGCAAACAGTCGATGCAGCCCGATTGTGTCAGGGAGTCGTGGCACACCTTCAGGACTTCAGTCCCATGACACAGTATCAGTAGTTACACTAAGTAGCTTGGTCCCCCCCACCCAACACACACAAACACACACACACTTACTCAGACACCCCACATCAAAGATTCACTTTGTGGACCTTTTGTCAGCATGCACACCTGTGTGCAAGTACCCAAGCTTAACACACACACACACACACACACACACACACGCGTGCACACACACACTCTTCTCCATACTAAAGCCCAGTGGAGGCACTTCATATGAAACTGTAGAACCTGACTGTAATGAGGCAGTTCACAACTCCTTTAGTGTTTTCACTTGTCTGATGTTGGGGAACCCAAACGGGCTCAGAGGGTCACGTTTTGTTGTTTTTTTAAATCACTCACCCACTTTGAATACTGGTCAGTTATTTACAGAAGAATCTCTCAATATGGCTGAACACAAACTCGCCCCGTGTTCATCAAATAAATACAACCCTTTTTCCAATGATACATCCTCATTATTATTATTATTATTTAAAGACACACGAATCATGGTAGTGTGTGTTGATTAGATTCAGCAGCAGCTTCCAGGGACAGGCACGTTAAAAACGAGAGGCGGGACGAGACAAATAAACTGCCACCAACACCAAAATAAAGGTGCTTGCTTTAATTTGAAGATGACATTTTACTTTGCCGTTCTTCCTCCCTTTTATTAACCTGTACTGTTTATCTGGTGAAGTTGAAAGAGCTTGCGTTTTATTAAAAAAAAACTACTTCCTGCATGAACACCTATGGCTTCAGGAGGCAAAGTTCCACAGAAAATAAAATAAATTAAAAACTACACCAGGTTGTTTATGAAGTAAACCAAAAAAGAAAATAAATATTTTAAAAGAACTGCTACCTAAATACCTATTCATTATTCTAAACGCTATGATTTTTACTTTCTTTAAAAACATCTTAAATCCTCGACGTAACATTTCAGACAACAGGATGAGTGATTTATCGACGGGCATAAGTGGCGTTACCGTGATAATTCCATGTAAGGCAAAATCATCCGTTCATCCAAATAACCCCCATCTACAGTTTGAGTAAGCACTCTCTCACAATAAAGGCATATTAATCCTGACTAAGAAGCTCAGTTACACAGTATAAATAAGTATTGAGTAGAATATAACATGGCATTTAAGGCTTTTTTCCCCCCAGAAGGCCTGAGGACAGTAAATCAACCTGAAGGAAAAAAACGAATAAACGAAGGTGACGGGTCGATTCATGCTAGTTATGTTTGAAATAATGTCCTGGAATAAATGTTTTATAGATACCACAAATAAAACTGAGTGGTGCCAGATAAACAGGTCACAAAAAGCCACAATAAAAAATGTCCACATCACATTTGTGTTACAGCAGAAAAGTGGTGATGAAACTCGTCGGGAGCGAGGCGGGAAATGAAGCCTTTTCCCTGCTTTTCGCACACAAACACACACCGTTCCAACAACAGGACGCCTTCCGGTTCACATTGACTATAAATACGGGCCAGTAAGAGTCTCTGCTCCTCGTGCCGAACGCTAAAACATTTACAAATAATTTCTCACAATTCAAGTAGGGCAAGCTACAAATCGATGACGACGAAACAGAAAATAGAATAAAACGTCTATTTTAAAAGCAATTCATGAAGTATTACCTCCCCCCACAAAAAGAGGAGGTAATTTTTAAAACTAAACTCTCAGATGTGGCGATGTGATGATGACTCACACTCAGACCCGGCAACAAGCAGCTCCTCGGTCCAGAAGCTTCCAGAGACTCATTGCATAAATATGTAACCTTCAAACGGGTCAGAACCTGCAGAGGTTAGAACTGCAACGAAACACCAGGACACCATAAAGTCTGCCTTCAGGTGGTTGTAAGGCCACAAGTGCCGATAAAAGTTGTCAACCGAAGGAAAGCATTGTGACAATCGTGAGACAAACACGATAAAAGCTACAGATTCAGGAGCAGTGATGAAGGGAATTAAATTCTAATGAAATAAAACCTTCATTTTTAAACAAAGGTACAGCGTGGCTTCAGACCTGAGGAATACTAGAAAACATCACAGCCTTGTGGGTTTTTCCAAATGAAGCTCGTTCCTTTCCTTTAAAAAACAAAAACCTCTTGTTCAGGGAGGAGCTGGACCGAGAGGTGCACAGATCAATCCATCACCGGGTCCAATCCAGCTCTGAAGCAATAACATCTACCTGATCGCTGAAAGAACACAACAGAAACTGAAAGTGCTAATCAAGAAGACAAATGAGGAATAAACAGGTTTTAATGGTAGCCTGGGTGGTGGACACTCCCACTGCTGCCGGGCTCCTTAACCTGGCCCATAGCAGACCTGTGCATCTTTTGGATCATATCCAGGTTCTGATCCTGTAAGCTGGGCAGGTGGAAGTCCTCGTTTAAGAAATCCACCCGCTGCATCAGCTTCGACTGGCCGGGGGGTCCTTCTTTCCCCGGCCGGTATTTTGCCCCCGGGATGCGATTTGTGGAGGCGGCCTGGCCTCCCTGGTAGGCCGCCGGGAGGTCCTGAACATTTCCATTGTTCCCAGCGGTGGTGGGGATGCCGCTCCATGGGGGCTGCATGTAGTGCCCGTTAGCATACGATGCTGCGGGGCAGGTCACAGTGGGGGACGGGTGGGTCTTCTCAGTGGGATGTTTCAGAGGGAAGCCCTGGGCGGCGTTGGGGAGCTTGTGGGCATAGCTGAGGTTTTGAGATGGAAACGCACACTCAATGGGAGGCTCCATCCTTGGGTTTTTGCAGGGGTGGACTCCTTCGGGGGGCTGCTGCATGTGGGCCAGTTGATGCTGAGCCCAGGAGCGTTGCTGCTGCAGCTGCTGCAGCTGCTGCAGCTGTTGTTGTTTCTGTTGGTGTAAGTGGTGCTGCAGCTGCACCTTCTCGCTGTCTGCGTGAAAGGCAGCCGCGCTGTTAGGAGCGGCTGCAGCAGGCTGCGAGTGGAGCGTGCCGCCGGGGGTCTGAGCGGCAGCTTTGTCCGGATGCCCCCCCATGAGGCAGCTGGAGCCGTTGCCCAGACCCGAGTGCTGAGAGGACACCCGAGAGCTGGCGTTGATCAACAGGTTGCGGCTGATGGGGCTGGGGTTCGCGATCTGGCCCTCGCAGACCGAGGTGGCGCCCATGCCGGCCCGAGCCTGGCACAGCTGGTTGATCTGTTGCACGATGCTGCTCAGGTCACCCACACGGTTCTGGTACAGGCTGGCCGCCATGGACAGCGGTATGGTGGAGGTAGATACTGTTACGTTTGGAGGCGAGTCCACGTCGGGCAGCTTCCGCGATCCGTACTGTCCCGTCGGGGGCTGCTGGAGGCTGCTGGACACAGTGGCGGGGCCTGTAGGCACGGCGTGGGGAAGAGCCTGCAAGCTGACGAGCCCCTGGGGGTGTGGCCCCCCATCAGACAGGTGGCGCAAATCCTGAGTCACTCCCTGCTGAGTCAGTGCAGCTTGTGGAGGAGCCGTCGGGTGCTTCAGTGTCTGCACATGAGAAAGATGCTGCTGTGGCAGGACTGACGCACAGGACTGACCCTGCTGCTGCTGCAGGGCCTGGCTGTGAGACTGACCCTGCTGCTGCTGCAGGGCCTGGCTGTGAGACTGACCCTGCTGCTGCTGCAGGGCCTGGCTGAGAGACTGACCCTGCTGCTGCTGCAGGGCCTGGCTGTGAGGCAGGCTCTGCTGCCTCTGCAGAGCCTGGGGGTGAGCCAATCTCTGAACCTGGGTCATGCTCTGCTGCCGCTGTAGTGCTTCAGAGTGGGCCATGCCCCTCTGCTGTAAAGCATGTGGGTGATGGTGCTGCAGAGCCATGGGTTGAGTCATAGTCTGGTGCTGTATTGCCTGCGAGTGGACCATCCCCTGCTTCTGGGCGGCCGGCTGGGAGGGGCCGGCTAAGTGAGGAGCAGCATGAGGAAGATTTAAAGTGCTTTGAGCAGCGTACGGCCCGCTTTGAGGGTTCATGGCTGACTTTTGTTGCTGCCGAGTGCGACTGTTGTGTGATTCTTTGACAAAAGTCTTGATAGGTGCACGGAGGACAGCCAGCAGGCCCCCTCTGGTGGTGACCTGAGAAGCGTAGGGACTGTGACGCTGGCTGGACAGGGACGTGTCGAGCCCGTTGACTGTGCGACGGATGTGCTTCCTCTGAGGAACTTTGACACTGTTGGGGAAGATCTGGATGGTCAAAGGGTTGTTGGCAACTTTCTTAGCATAGGCATCCAACTCTGCTGGGGTTGGATAGATGGCAGATCGCATCTTCTGTGTAGTTTCCCCTTAAATGTGGACAGAGTCAGAGATTAGACGGCACAATACAATACAACAGATAGTTTCCACAAAACTGGGCCAGAAGCTAGTTAAACAGGAAGCTAACCATTTTGATAGTGGTTCAAAGGATAATTATCATTAAAAAGCTATGAAGGAAAGATTTGTTGTTATTGAGATACGAGGAGGACAAAGAATAAATACATGCAGAGCTGGACTCTCAGTCATGCAACATCAATGTTGTAAATTATTTAATCCCCCAAAACAGTGTCGACACTATGAAAGAACCACGATCTTTAAAGTCTTTGGACTCTTTCAACCAAAGTAACGGTGGTTTGAGATGTGAGGACAGTAAATCTGAAGAACCAAACTGATTACAGGCTGGCTAACAGTTGTTTCATCCATGAATGTAACTTCCATATTTGATTCAGATGTAATTAGGACTGGGCGATATGCTCCCCCAAAAATCTAATTTTTTTTCATTCCAAATTCGATTTTAATCGATTTTACTTCCCACTTAAAGAAGTGCCTCTGTTTCAGGTGTCAAAAACAAATTTGTTGTTCTCCTGCTTTTTGTAGCAAGAGCCTTCAAACAGTGTTTGCAGTGAGGTATTCGTTGCTCCAAGTCCTCTGTGGATGAATATATAAAGTTCACACGAGAGGATGTAAAAAATGGCAGGTTGGCGTTCCTGGATTGCGATGTCTCGGTTTCGGATGGAGGACGGTTGGAAACTGGCGTGTATCGTAAGCCCACCCACACAGACCAATATTTGRGTTTTGACTCCCACCACCCACTGGAACACAAGTTAGGAGTGATCAGGACTCTGTACCYCAGAGCAGACAGTGTCCCTACAAACCCAGGAGCCAGGSAGAAAGAGAAATCACACACACGACAGGCCCTGGAGCAGTGTGGTTATCCTGACTGGGCTTTCCTGAAAGCAGACAGGAAACACAGACTGGACTCCATGCAACCTTCAGGTGAAAATGAAGACCCCAAACCCAGACCCAAACCAGTGGTTATTCCGTATGTTACGGGTGTTTTGGAGAAACTGAGACATTTATTTTCTAAACATGATGTCCCAGTGGCTTTCAAACCCCAAAACACATTACGGCAAAGGCTGGTTCACCCCAAAGGTCCGGTGCCCCGGCACAAACAGAGCAATGTTGTATATGCTGTTAAGTGCCAGGAGGACTGCGACCAGTTATACATCGGGGAAACAAAGCAGCCACTGTTCAAGAGGCCTCCGTTTTCAGTTGTCCCCCTCCTACTGTGCTGCAATTGCCAGTATCACTCCAACCCGTTAACAATAGGTGTTAATTAGGTGTCAACGATAGCCATGTGATGTGAGTATCAGTCACATGGAGGCAGTGCTTAAAAGCCTGAATTTTGCCTGAAACTCTCAGACTGAAGAAGTCTCTTGGAGGAGAGACGAAACGTTTCATTAGAGAAGAACCCGTCCAGAATACCTTTACAATTTTTTTCTTTTTGATTTTTTACCTGGATTACTGAGATGCATTAGGACTCCAAGTCCGAGGTTACAAAACCTAACCAGTTCCAGAAAACTGAAGAAAAGGTGCCTTTGTTGAGAAGTAGGTCCTCTTTGCTAGCTGCTGTATTGTCATGTTGTGTACCAAGTGTCTTGAGGGACAGGTGGGGTGACCTCTGAACTACAGAAGCCCCAAAGAGTGCACTGGTGGTGTGGGGAAAAAAATCTCGATTTTCCCAAAATAAAATCTTTAGAAATGGCAAATTCGAATTAATCGATTAAATCAATTTATCACCCAACCCTAGATGTAATACTACATTAGTATTCTGTATTCTGACTGTATTTTGGCTTTGTCCTGTTGTGTCTGTCTATTGTACAGCACTTTGGTTGTCCTTGTGCTGTTTAAAGTGCTTTTTAATAAAAATGCTAAGCTAAGGTTCTTCTTCCATGAAGCAGCTCTGTTGTCCTCCATCCATATTTTCAGTTACAGGCTGAGTCATTTCTACCTTCTCCTCTCTGTCAACGCTCTCTGGTTTCATTTAAAAGAGTCGATCATCAGATATTGTCCAAGATTAACCTTCAGGGTGGATATAGCTCGCTAGCAGCCTCTCACCGAGGACCTATCCACGTCATCATTTACTCAGAATGCTTTGTGTGTAAATAAAATGGCCCGTCCATGTTAAAATATATTTTTAAAAATTTACAAAACTAAACAGCCTACAGTATTTTTACAGTCTTTATTTTACAGTTATATGTTTATCGAACAAAGTCTAATGTTACAACTAATCATGGATCGCTTTAATATCTTATTGTAACTAAACTTTCTGCAGCTAAGTTGCTTAACTTACATTCTTCAGTCAGTGATAAATTTCCAAACTAAGTCATATGGAAATAAATAAATAAATAAACTCTTAACGTAAAATTAAAATAAAACCTTTGTTGTTTTTGTTTTTCTGTTTAATTGACGACTCTGAGTTGTGGAACACAGTCGGCTGCGTAGGATACTCAGATGCAGCCAATGTTTTCAGGGTTTTGTCAGCTGCATTTGTCGGCTGCATGAGTAGGCACCTACGAATCAGGACAGCCTACGGCGTGGGGCAGTGACGTAAGCAGCCAATGTCAGCTGCAACCCAAGAATTAAGACACAGCCACTGTCTGAGCTCTATTAGTAAAAATGATCAAGTTAAACCCATTTTTGTTTACTAAGATCAATTAGCTGTGGTGGACATCTTAAAATGAGTCGATTCAAAGTTAATTAGTTGTAGATCTAATGATTACTTTGTGAATTTCTTTAAAATACATCCAGTGCTTAATGAGATATTTTGCTAACAGATGATTACAAGTACTTACATTTCTGAAGTCCAGTGTTCATCTGCGTGCGAGGAAGAAATCTGAAGGTAGGGTCACCTGATGCTGGCAAACAAGCCAGCATGTCACTTTACCGCTACTGCTGCATTGGACAGGCTCCTCTCATCATACTGGAAACAAACAGAGCAAGCAGGAATCAGCCGCAGACAGTCACTCACATGTGGTGTGAAATGACTTCCCTCTGACAGATTTTTTACATCCTGCTCAGTCTGACCTTTTGCAAATTGCAGCTTGTAATAAACTGAAATGACTGTGTAAAAGCATTCTGTGTGCACACGGTAGTCAGTAAACAGCCAACATGGAGATAATAAAAACCTTTTTTTTCAAGAACAAAGTAACAAATAAAGCAGCATGATGGCGGGATGCGAGCCAACAAGCTTCCATATTCAAACCCAGCAGTTCATGCCCAAATTTAATTAGTTTCAGATAAAAACTGAAGCGCTGGGTCTGAATCAAAATGTATACGGCTCTGTTAAAAGAGCACTTTACGGAACTGCTTAAAATATATTTCCAGAGATGTGCAAGAGCCTCTCCTTTTTTACGTTTCATTCATCCAATCACTGCAATCTACTGCAATAATTCATCACCCATTTGCACACTATGATTCATCACTTATTCACTTCCCGTGCTGAGACGCATGTAAAAGCTTTATGGCTGAACGTATTAAAGGCTTTTTGGATTCAGCTGAAAAATGTGTGTGGGCATTTATCCAAAGCCCCCTTTCTTCCATTTTCTTTCACTTAAGCAATAAAACAACAGTTATTTGAATCACAGAGAGGAAGAAGTGGAGTGACGGTTGTCAAAATGAAAAAAATTAAATGTTGTGTTCTGTTGTGGGCATAGAGCTGGACTCAGCAGGAACTGTAGCTGAGGGGAGGACCCTGAAGAAGCTGCTGACCAAACTGGACAACACCCAGCATCATCTGTGAAGCAGGATCATCAGGCAAAGGAGTGTGTTCCGTGACAGACTGCCGACACCACCATGTGAAACAGAAAGTCCTAACAACTCATCCATAAAAGCCTTATAACTCCTCCCAGCTGTGACTACAGCATGGAGAGAATAAAAAAAATGAAGGTTAAAGTGATTATTTAAGGTTAAGGACTTCATATAATAAGATGCCACTGGATTATTAGTGAATTTCCCTCTGGGATCTGACAGATTTATAATGCGACATTTTGAGCAGAAGGCCATCAATCATTCATGACGTCATTCTCTGTAAAACCTTCGCTTTAATCCCTGAACACGTTTAAATAGCCTGAGTTATCATTGAGAACAGCTAACCAACGTTAGCCACATTATTATACACAGGATTAATGTTGTAGATTCAAATAGCTAGCTAACACTGATGTCGATCTATTAAATTCAGTTTAGCCTACTCCCATTCTTAAGCATAAACAATGTGACGATATTCGATCAAATTAAATCAAAAATGATAAAAGTATATCGACCGAAAGGTTACTTCGAGTCAACAAGCACAATAAGCAGCTTCTTTGTGCTT
Source organism: Austrofundulus limnaeus (assembly GCF_001266775.1). Classification (NCBI taxonomy): domain Eukaryota; kingdom Metazoa; phylum Chordata; class Actinopteri; order Cyprinodontiformes; family Rivulidae; genus Austrofundulus; species Austrofundulus limnaeus. Next base: position 510,641 of record NW_013952538.1, read on the forward strand.
GTTGTGACCAGGCCAAGTGCTTAGCTTCAACTTTTCATTGACAGAAAAAACAGCGGCGACGCCTTTTTTAAAGATTATCATACTTACTCCTCACCAAGCTAGGAGTTGGGAAACTTCATTTTGTCAGGTTATATTACTGACAGCCTTAAATAAAAAAAAACAAGAAACCATCCTCCGTCTAGCTGCTCCTCCGTGCTGCTGTCTAGCTACGGCAGCAACATTTTACTGAGCATGCGCAGAGAGGGAAGGACCCCAGCACCCAGCAGAGCGCCTGATCAAAAAGTCAACAGTGTTTATTATTGTTATTTTATTTTATTTTTATTGACAACATCGAATCAGTTTATTTAACAGTATATCAAACCTAACGTAAATATGTACAATTTTAGCACACACACAAAGTTAAATTTTTGCTTTGTTATTTTAATATAAAGAGTCTTGTATGGAACATTAAAATATGTCAACAAATGATATTTTCTAAAAATGTAATAAATGCATTATGGAAACTTACACTTTATACACTTATGCCAAATTAAAAATAAACATATCACTAAAAAAATCAAACTTGTGACCATTATCAATGTTTGTAAAATATTTTGATTTATTTTTCATTTTGTTTATGTGTTATTCTAAGCTTTTGTGTGTTGTTAGTTCTTAGTGTTTTTCAATGTTATTTAGTTTTTTTAGATTAAACTAACATCCAGCAACAAACAGATGAAAACTTGTTCATTAATCATGTTCATTGTTGCACAAATAAAATGAATAAAATATAAATTGTATAAATATATATAAGATATGTGAAAAAATATTTTGAAAACTAGCAGTGTAGTGGAGATTTGATTGTCCTCCATTTTCTAAGAGAGCATTAATTACAGGTTATTTCAAGAAATAAAAAAAAGCTTCCATTAAAAAAAAAAAAAGATTTGGAGCTAGAGAACGTGGTTTTGCTGCTGTTGGTGTCGACGACTCCAAATCCTCTCCATAAGCTGATTTATGTTCCACGGAGTCCCTAAAGGGTTAAACATCAACTTCTTAACAACATTAGTGGAAATAAACTTTAAATGTGTGGACTGTAGTCCTACCAGGAGATTCAGCTTCAGCTTGTCCTTCCATTACAGGATTCACAGGGTCTTCATTCAGCTTTACTCCAACATCAGACCTCCATTTTTTCCAATTCTTTTCAGTCACCCTGAAGAAAAAAGAGTCAGTGATCATGTGTCACTTTGGAAAAGCTTCACGAGACAAAACATGTGACAGAGCTTCATACAGAACATACTGAGGAGAAAACTCAGTTTTTATTTAACAAATCCTTTGTTTTTAAGGGTCTCCATGAGATCTTTGCACAATCTTTAATAAAACTAACACTAATGTTTTTAATTTTTTACATTTAAATTTCACCTCAAACACCAGGAATTAGATTTTTTTTGTTAAGTATCATGTATACAATCATGTAAATAAAAATTTATATTTTAAGGTTTTACGTTTCAAGAGATACCAATATAACTGAGGAACAAAAACACTTTCTGGTTCTTAACATTAGGAAAATAAAACTCCAGATTTAAAAAAATATTTTTTTTTTATTATTTTATAGTTTATGTTCTGATGATAAAATAAGTCACATGAGTGACTTATTTTATGTGTGACTGGACTGGACACAAATCGGTGTTATCTGGATCCTGAATCTCCTGATGCAGGACAGGTATCCTGCATCTTTAAGCTGTTTCAGATTCTGCAGAAGCCTGTTAAGCCTGCTTGTTTCCATCAGGCGTGTCAAAAAGATGCAGGATCGTGGCCCTGCAGGACCAGGTTTGGAGGAGGACACTGTTTTGTTCCTACCTAACAAATCTTCGACATCTGTCCTGGGTTTTTCCTAAGCAGATGATCTCCGACCCTCTGGACTGCAGCTTACGCTTCAGACACCTGGGAAGGTCCTGCTCCATGTCCAAAATCGTGAAGGCTCTCTGAGGACATAATTCAACCGGTTTGCAAAAGTGATTTAAGCATGTCAAGTTTTGTTTTTATTTTGATCCTCCATCCTGAGCAGCACATTGGTGACAGTGGAGAGGGAAAAACTCCCTTTGAACAGGAAGAAACCTCCAGCAGAACCAGAACCATCAGCCTCGACCAGCTGGGTTTGAAACTAGAACATTTCTGAAAAGACTGATTATTTTAAATGCAGCTATTGTCCAAACTGAATACAACAAGAAAAGGAAAGAGAACTGTTAAATCTGAAACGTTGAAGGTGATGTCAGTCACTTATGGTAACTACAAACCTGCACTGAAAAAATAACTTGTAAGATTTACTAGAAAAAAATCCTTGTAACAATTTGCACTATCGTTTGTTAAGCTAAATTTAAATGCTACAAATTCATGTAATATTTACTCATCATTATCTAGTAAAAGTTATTAAGAATAGAGTTAAAGAGTTGTGAATAAATCAGGTAAATTTTACTTAATTTGATCAATTAGATTAAGTAAAATTTACCTGATTTATTCAAAAATCTATAACTATATTCTTAATAAATTTTACTAGATAATGATGAGTAAATATTACATGAGTTTGTAGCATTTAAATTTACTTAACAAACAAACAATAGTGCAAATTTTTACGAAAGATTTTTAAAGTAAATCTTACAAGTTTTTTATAACAGTGCACATGCATCAAACACACTATTGTAGCATGACATCTCACAGTTACAGATAAAGGTGTAGCTCATGTTGTAGTTCAAGACTTCACCACCAGGTGGGTGGTGGTGGTTGTTGTTGTTGTTGTTTTGAAGAACCTTTATTGGATTCTTCTTCATGAACAACACAGACAAAGTGAAACTCACAGGTCTTATTAATGACTAGGCCTACCACTCTCACTTATGGTTACTTCTGATGAACAGTTTAACACAAGTTAACAAATAATGAACACACAAATTAGAGTAACAACAGACTAAATGCTGAAAGAACAATTTTAAACAATTCCCTAAAATGATTTAACAACAACAAACATGAATCCTACCCATAATCCTCCACTGCAGTCACATGACAAACAGCCAAACACAGCAGAATGCTACAATATGCATTCCCTGTTCCCTGACAACTAAATATTACCCACATTATGCCATCAAACTATTGCACACCAACAAATGTATTCAAGCAAAAGAAACCAGACAACTTATGTTTTATTTTGACCATGTCTTGTCCTCTCCTTGAAAAGTGAAGCAAGGGAATGAGGAGCAGCAGCCTTTGTGTGTGCATGCACTTTCAGTTTTAGCCCAGAAGAGTAGAAGTTACTGTTTATGTGCTGTCCAGAAAAAGCACTTAAACATTACTGGTAAAATAATATTAGCATTTACTTTTTTTGTACATTAATATTGATATATAATATAATGCATATTGTTTATTTAGTAAATTCTAGTGGTTTAGAGATTTTGATTTTTTTTTGTAAAATTTAAAAGAATAATTAAATAAATGTTACTACACCCAAAAGTTTGTTTTTTCAATGTGTGTTTGTCACTCCCTGCAAACTTGAGAGAGGCAGACAGAAGGAGCCTTAAACAAACAGTGGGGGGTTTAAAAAAAACATGAGTTGAGTCACAAATGGACCCTGAACATCAAAGAACTCTAATGGTCATACATGTGAATTTATGGTTTTACTGTGTTTTATGTAGGAGATACCAAAAAATAAAAAGGATTCTTCATTTTAGGTTTTAGAGAAAAAAAAAACTTTGAGGTTAAATGTAGCTAAAATGTGTGAAAGTCCTGCAGCAGAGAGACATGCTGAGTGATAAAAGACAAAAAAAAAAAAAAAACCACTTATTGTTGATTTTTAATCTGTATGACCAAAAAAAGTTGAGGAAATAAGATGCTTGTTTGCAAAGATTTTATGGTTTTTTTAGACATTTAAAAGTAAAAGTCTATAAAAAACATAAAAATGAGCTGGGTTTGGTTTTCTCGTTTCACTAAAATCCCAAATGTATAACATTTGTTTTTCTCATGCAGTTATTTTGTGAATTTCCTTTTCCACATAATTAGCTTTATTTTTTTATGATTTGAAAGCAGTGCGACAAGCTAAAGGACAAATCTGCAGGCGTTCCTACCTGCAGGTTCCAGATGGTCTCGCTTTGCTCAGAGATCTTTTGGACCGTGTTGCCCATCAGAGCGATGAGCATGTTGAGCATCAGGATGTAGGTGAGAGCGATGTACGAGATGAGCAGGACGTTAAACACTTCCTTGTACTGGACGTGGTCGGTAAATTCCAGATCTCCCATTCCGATCGTGAACTTGAACAATTCCAGCATCGTGAAACGGATGTCACTGTAACTGGGCTTCCTGCACGTGAACGTTTGAACGTTCAGACTCCATTCTTGTGCCACAGTGTCATTTTTCATAATCACGGGTGAGTCAACCATCAGAGTAACAACAGCTGCAGGTGAAAAAATAAAATAAAATTCAGGTTGGAAGCTGTAAACTTTATATTTTGTTGACTGAATCTATAAATCGAAGTTTTACCAGCAGAAAATCCAAAATGCAAGATGCTGTAGACACACAGAAAGTGTAGGAGGTCACCCAGGATCATCTGAAGAGAAAAGAAAACTGTAAACAAGATCAGAGTTTCGCTCAAACATCTTGGACTCTTACTCTTTGCATCATGACGTTGTAAATCCCCAGCTGCCTGGATCCTCTTGTGTAATACAGAACATTGATCCAGGCCAGCGCCAGAGAGATGGCCAGGGGCCCGACATATTCCCTCAGCCCAATGAAGTACAGCAAGGCAGCAACCAGGAGGAGGACTGCCTGCAGGAAACTGAAAACAGATATAGCTGTATCTCAACTCTAATACTACACCAGGTTACTTGTTGTTGGGACATAGAACTTAGTAAAAGCAGCTTAACCTTTGCTACAGACATGGTTGACCCAAATTAACCATTTAGAGTCCTGGTTCTCAACTCGGCAAAGAAACGACTTTCAGTTTTTTGTTACATTTTAAGCTGCCGGACTCAAATTTGTTTTGTGTGCCTCCACACCTGTCTCTGTATGCCTTCTCGTTCATATTCTTTGTTTAGAATTTGCTATAAAACTGACAAAAAAAATGAATCCAGTCAATAAATAGTTATTTAGTTCTATGTTATCACGCTTTATCTATTGGTTTTATTGCTGCTACCAGTAAATGGTCATGCCGTGTCATGATATGTAATTGTGCATGTCATGCCATTTCATTTCATGTCATATCAACTAAATTCATCTCGTCATGTCAACTAATCACCTCATGTCAAGTTATCCCTACTAATCTCATTTCACATCATCTTAGTTGATTTGTCATTTCATTTCAACTAATTGCATCTCAAATCATTGCTACTTTTATCACTTCATGTCAACAAATCTCATCTCATGCCACGTTATGTCAACTGTCTTCTCATCTTGTCATGTTATTTCAACTAATCTCACATCAATCATTTCAACTAATGTCATCTCATGTCACGTTATCTCTACTAAACTCATCTTATGTCAAGTTATCACAACTAATGTCATCTCATGTCAAGTTAATTCAACTAATCTCACCTCATGTCAAGTTAGCGCAACTAATCTAATCTTATGTCAAGTTATCTCTACTAAACTCATCTTATGTCAAGGTATCTCAACTAATCTCATCCCATGTCAAGTTAGCTTTACTAAACTCGTCTCATGTCAAGTTCAACTAAACTCACCTTATGTCAAGTTAACTCAACTAATTTCATCTCATGTCAAGTTATCTCTACTAAATTCATCTTATGTCAAGGTATCTCAACTAATCTCATTTGTCAAGTTATCTCAACTAATCTCATCTCATGTCAAATTATCTCTGCTAAACTCATATTATGTCAAGTTATCTCTACTAAACTCATCTCATGTCAAGGTATCTCAACAAATCTCATCTCATGTCAAGTCAGCTTTAATAAACTCATCTCATGACAAGTTATTCCAACTATTCTCACCTCATGTCAAGGTATCTCAACTAATCTCATCTGTCAGGTTACCTCAACTAATCTCATTTTATGTCAAATTAGCTTAACTAATCTCACCTCATGTCAACTTATCCCAACTAATCTCATCTCATGTCAAGCTATCTCAACTAACCTAAGTTAGCTCTACTAAACTCACCTAATGTCAAGTTAGCTCAACTAATCTCATCTCATGTCAAGTTATCTCAACTAATCTCATCTTATGTCAAGTTATCTTAACTAATCTCATCTCATATTAGGTTAGCTCAACTAATCTCATATCATGTCACGTTAACTCAACAAATCTCATGTCATCTCAACTAATTGCATATCAAATCAGGTCATCGCAACTAATCTCACTCCATGTCATGTCCATATCATACCATCTTATGATATGGTATCTCAACTAATCTTATCTCATGTGAAGTTATCTCATCTAATCTCATGTCATGTTATCAAACTAATCACATCTCATATCATGTCATTTCAGCTACTACTCTCATCTTGTCCTGTCAACTAATCTCATCCCATGCCATGTCCTTGTCATGCCATCTCATGGCATGCTGTGTCTCATCTCATCTCGTCTCGTCTCGTCTCAATACATTTAATTGACGTTTCTGACCAGAAGCATCTAAGCTGTGAGTTTTTCTTTTTTTTTCCTTTTTTATCTTCAGAATAAAAACTTACAACAGAATTTCACTGAATCCATCAGTAAACAGAGCTCTAATGTTTGGAGGGTTTCGTTTGAAGATCTTAATCTAAAGATACAAAAATCAGACATATTAACACAACGAAGTTGAACTTGTTCATGTGTGATTTATTAGCTGAATGTCTCACCGTCTTATAGAGAAACCAGACAGCTCCGAGGAGACTGATGATCTCACCGACACATCGGAGGTGGTCATCTGGAGGGGTTTCTATCGGAAATGGTGGCTGTGGGTAAAAAAGATTTGGAGTCTCATAAAGATGGTAACACATTGTTTATGGATAGATTATGTAATTACATCCACGTCTCTGCCTTACCTGTCCGTCCCTCCTGTAGAAAGCCACAGTGGTGAAGATGGTCAGGTAAATCAAATAAATCCCCAAATTCATGAGGAATAATTTGGAAGCAAATCTCTGCCATTTATCACGAAGAAGGCTGCGCAGAGGTTCGATCTGGAGCATCTCAGGACGGTTCTAAAACACGAACACAGTTTAGATCCTTCAGTTAAAGAAAATAAGATGCTGTGATGCATTATGAGATCATAAATTAGTGTCAAACAGCAGACAATTCAACATGCAAGGTAACTGATTACATTGACATATTTACAATGTAATACTTTGACACTTAAGGTTGAAATAATAATTTATTAAAGCAGAACACAGCTAGGCCAGGCTGTTTTACACTCACCGGCCACTTTATTAGGTACACCACGCTAGTGACGAGTTGGACCCCCTTTTGCCTTCAGAACTGCCTCAATTCTTCGTGGCATAGATTCAACAAGGTGCTGGAAGCATTCCTCAGAGATTTTGGTCCATATTGACA
>NW_013952538.1:519119-521747 GCF_001266775.1 Austrofundulus limnaeus
CCTAAATGCACTGAGTTGCCGCCATGTGATTGGCTGATTAGAAATTAAGTGTTAACGAGCAGTTGGACAGGTGTACCTTAAAAAGTGGCCGGTGAGTGTATGTTTTAATAATAAAATATGTGCTTTTTTGCCACAATCTGTGTTTTTTTGTGACAGATTTTGTGTTTCTTGTTTCTTTTTCCTGTTGCTTTTAGTTTTTGTTTCTCTGTTCCAGTAGCTCCAGTCAGCCCGCCACACCCATTTTCCACCTGTCTCACGTCACGGCTGCAGACACTCCACTCATCAGCCTCAGTCCTTTCAGGCCAGGGCTGTCCACCTCGTTATACTGCATGCTTAATTTAGGTTTAGACGTCATTTTCTTACCGGTATTTGGCTTCCAAAAACAATTATCTCCAACACAGAGTTGTTTTCGTTGGTGTCGACAGAGCTCATGTCATAAAGTGAGGCGTGAACGGGTCCGTAAACCCACTCTGTGAACTTCCTCGACAGCGGCCTCGTCTCCTCGTCCACAAATTCTCGATTCAGCATGTGTCTGAACAGCTGAGAGACACAGAACACCATCATTCTTAAAGTCTCAAGGAGAAACATTGTTCTGTTTTGTTATTTTGCAACAAGTTAACTTGAAATGTTGCCGAAGGTCCTGTAGGAAAGAACCTACCCCGATCCTCCCCAGCTTGGCAGCTAACTTCAGGGGAGTCAGACCTTTTTTATTTTCAATCGATTCCAAATTAATGCCTCTGTTTTCCTCCAGTTTATAGTGCTGAAGGAGAATTTTATCGTACATCCTCGCAGCCATTTCTGTGTTTTCTTTTGTGTCATCTGCTATGACCACCAAGGTGTGCAGCACGGTGTTCCCCAGCGAGTCTTTATCGCTGGGGTCAGCCCTTCTGTAAGGGTTGTCTATGAGGAAGGACACGACGTCCGGCTGGTTTGTGCAGGCAGCCAGAGACAGAGGAAGCTCCCCTGTTGGGAGAAATAAACACGAGTTCAGAGGTGAGGCAGCAAACATCTCGGTAAGTGTGTTTTTTTAAATTAAATGACCCACCAAAATAAAAGCCCCGTCTGGATTTATACTGGAAAAATTTGCCACTGGCCTTGGCTTGCACATCTGCTCCATTCTGAACCAACAGCTTGACGTGATCTAAGCTCCTCCTTTCTATGGCAACGTGCAGGGCCGTTTGACCTGTTGGGTTTTCATTCATTTATATATATATATATATATATATATATATATTAATTACAAATGAAAAATCACCTGTCTGATTGCTCACCTTTGTAGTAGGCATCTGTATAAGATGCATTGATCAAATTTTCTAAATCCCCGGTTTTCTCTGCGGTGTCGATGAAAACCTGAACTGTGTCGTTTATTCCATCTTTCAGGTTCAGTAAAGCTTTCAGGAGCACCGTTTTCCCATTTGTTTCATCTGAAATTAAATTATTAAAACATAAAATAAGGAACAAAATATATATTAGGGATATTCAATTGGTGGCCCGCAGGCCACATCCGGCCTGCAAGTGGCCAAAGATCGACTCGCCAAATGGTTCATTCACCTCTTAAGCCAAAACTCTCGGTTTCCTACTTTAATTACTCTGAGTTCTTTTAGTTAAACATAGACATGTTTGATTTATTATTATTATTATTATTATTTTTTTTTTATTTATTATAAACCTTTATTTCACCAGGAAAATCCCATTGAGATTAAGAATATATGGCAGTGGTACACAGAGGTTACAAAACATTCACAGCAAAAATAGAAACAGCACCATCATAGAAAGATTAAATAAAAGATTCCTCAGTTAAAACATTTACAAAAAGATTTTTTCCCCAAAATCAATAAGAACAACCTTAAAAACATTTAGTGACAACAGCACCTTTAGGTTCAAGTATCTCTACAACTGATTCGAAGAAGATGGAGCAGAAAACTGAAAAGATTTCTTTCCAATCAAAAAGAAAAAATAAGTAGGTCCTCTGGATGGGTTCTTCTTTAGTGAAACGTTTCAGATGAAACTCAGCCTTATAAGCTCCGCCTCCACATGGACAAACAGGTTAGTCACATGCAAAAGAGGGCCACTGACTAACAATAGGCTTGATTAGCTCTATTGTTCATAGAGGGTTGTGTGCCCCATCATCTGACCCGTGTCGAGTTATGTGTATGTAGTGAATGCAAGCAGGGGTTCAACGTCCCCTGTCCACCCACTGTTCAAAAGAATGAGCCAGCAAAGATGAGCTACGTCGTCAGAGATGAGCTACGTCGTCAGGTCTGGACTCTGAAGTTTACACTCATCTACAGGCCAGTGGTCACTCTTTCAGGAATGAAGATGTTCTCATCSTTGATAGAGAGGAACGTTGGTTTGAGAGAGGAGTAAAGGAAGCCATTTTTGTGAAGAAAAAACGTCCACCATTAAATAGAAGTGGAGGCCTGCATGTCCAGTTTTCCTCCTCTTACAATGCTGTAATTGCAAGCATGACTCCGCCCCCTGTGAGCAAAAGGTGTGAATCAGGGCCCCAACGATACCAACACGAGGGAAAGAGAGTGTAGAGATTACCTCCAACATAACTTCTCATATTTAACCTAATTAATATCGATTAATATTAATATAGTTAATATACGAGGAAACGGGTTCTTT
>NW_013952538.1:522351-525008 GCF_001266775.1 Austrofundulus limnaeus
GAGAGGGAGGTCTGGGCCTCCCTTCTGAAGCTGCTGCCCCCGCGACCCGACCCCGGATAGGCGGAAGAAAATGGATGGATGGATGGATGGATGGATGGAAGTCCTAGTATGGCCTTATAAATAAAAATATGCCAATGACGGAGTCTACAAGGGTCCAACTCTGTCCATCCAACTCGATTATATAGTGTGCAATGATGTGTAAAACCTTTTAAACTTGTTATAAATCTTAGAGCTCCCTGACAAACAGTATCCAGTGAGTAAAGACATTTAAGAGAAGCATGCATGTAAAAAACGTCCCCATAGTCCAGTACAGACATAAACGTTGCTTCAACCAATCGCTTTAGCCTCAAAAGACAGACATGATCTAATCCTGAAATAAAATCCCAATTTTAATCTGAGTTTCTTCTCTAGCTGTTGAATATTGGCAGAAAAAGACGAAGAATCATCAATTAAAAATCCTAAATATTTATACTGTGACACATTTTCAGTTTTCAAACCCTCAGTTGTTATAATGACTGGAAGATCCTTACATTTCAAATCTCCCTTTTGAAAACAACATTTTGGCTAGAAGATGGTAAAAACCATTTCTATGCGCACTCAAGAGCACTACAAGCAGTTGAAGATAAAACTATGAAAGTGAAAATAAAATAGGTTTAAAAATTTGGCGAGTCAGAGATGTCAAAATAATATTTGTGTTAAACAGGATGCAAAATGTGTTCTTTTTGTTTTTGATATCGTTTTATTATCACTACTTGTATTCCATTGGTTTATACAGTATATGTTGTATTCATGATTAAATGCAGCAAAATAAACAAATTCAAAAGTAACAGATCTTTTGTAATACTTGGTTTGTTTACATAATGACTAATTGCTGGATGTTCGGCCCCTGAGCTGTTGGCCTGCTGTTACTGTGGCCCCAGCAGCAGTTTAGTTGATTAACCCTGTTGCCTGAATAAAGCCTTTATAGAAAGAAAACAGTGCTGCAGTCACAGTCTTATAAAGATTAATAAAACACTTGCCTGTAAAATCTGAGCTTGTGAGTTTCTTCTTGTTGACTTGCAGGTATTCAAGCAGGCCGATGAGCTTTGTTTTGTCCCCCCGGGACGCAGCTTTAAACAGTTTGTCCCTTGTGAAAACAGAGCTCTGTGGGCTGTCAGCAGCACCATAATCACTGAAACGTAAAGAAGACACGGATCTGAGTGTTTAAAATCGTGTAAAAAATGCTCACTAAAATATGAAAAATAGAAGAGTTTCAGATCCAGAGCAGACAGAGGGACAGAGACGGTTTCACCTGTTTACAGGAAATCTGACACCACTCTTGACATTCACCTGCTAAAACACAAACCTAAGAAGGAAATCAAAGGACAGTGCTTTGCCAGTTTGATCAGTTACCCTGACAGGTTGCTGTCCATGGGGACAGAAGATGAGTCGTCTTTTTTAAGGGGCCAACCTTCATCCTCTCCTTCCTTGTCTCTCTGATCTTTATTTGCCTCCTTTTGGTCCGTCGGTTCTTTGTCCTTCGCCTTCATGGTCCAGACGTTCAGAATAAAATCCAAACTGAGTGTGAGTCCCCAGGTGTAAAAGATGTGAATGTACGCATGAGGTAATGCTTTGTTAGGCCCCGCCCTCTCCAGGTGAGCAGACCTGCTGTTAGCCAAGAGCAATAAGAGAATGTGTCCCTCTGCAGGGCAGAACCTGTCTGAGCAGAGCGGGCTGAAGAATAGTCTTACCAACCTGTCTCTGAGACCACGAACCTGTTTCTGTCTCCACCTCTCCATACTGACCTAAGTACTTTGCACAGGTCAAATCAGTCAAAACGAGTAGAACTCGTTTGTTTAGTCCAGGTTCACCTCTTTGTAACAACCCAGTGACATCATGACCCCAACACCTTACAGAACCTTTCCACTTTGTTAAACATCTTCTCAGTCCAAACCAGCATCAAAGGACCTCAGATTCCACATTTCAGATTTGTTGACAAACCAGGATTTTTAAATTGTTTCATTTTCTTGGACCTCAACTTGGAACCGAAAAGTAAACTTCATTTTTCCTCTAGGTATATTTTCTGAGACTAATGACTGCTGTTAACTTGTCAAGGTCAGTAATCCTTAATCTGCCTTGCCTACTGATGGTCAGAGGGTGGTGCAATGGCAGCCCCACCTCTCAGTCTGCCCCAGGGCAGCTGTGGCTTTATTGTAGCTTACAATCATCAGTGTGTGAATAAATAACGTGGTGTCTTTGTGTCCTAAAAAAGTGCTAGGACTGATGCATTGTTATTATTATTATTTTTTTTAAATTATTATTATAAATAGTAGTAGTAGCTTCACCGGACAAAAGGCTAAACGACTCATGATTGCAAATAAAAATGGAGTTTCATCTCATTTATTATTTATTTTAATCCAATAAGATAAACTGCCACATTAATAAACAATAGTCTTAATCTTAATTTAAAATGTCATATTTTTAAACCTGTAATGCAGAGGTGTCAAACTCATTTTCACCAAAGGTCATGAGTGTTATGGTGGCCCTCGAAGGGCCATTTGTAGGTAACTTTGACGTTTCATGTTTAACTTTGACTAAACAGTGTTTTAACACGTCCTCTTTTAAACATTGATAAGAACTAAGTGTATGACTGACTAAATCTGAAATAAATACAGAAA
>NW_013952538.1:528676-554560 GCF_001266775.1 Austrofundulus limnaeus
GCTCCAGAGGGGGGCCCCGGTGACCCACGTCCGGGCGAGGGAACGCCAGATCCAATGTTTGTATTCATCATAAGGGGTCATAAGGGGTCTTCGGGCTGCGCTTTGTCTGGTTCCTCACCTAGGACCTGTCTGCCATGGGTGACCCTACCAGGGGCATAAAGCCCCAGACAGCATAGCTCCTAGGATCATTGGGACACTCAAACCCCTCCACCACGATAAGGTAGCAGCCTTATCGTATATTTTTCACCTTTTAAATTTATTTTGTTGCATTTAATCATAAATTTAAAGTTTACCATTGATATAAGAAACAATTTTCACGGCCAATATATATAGTTTTACATCTTAAATAAGAATAAAACTCTATGGTTTACCTCTCGAGCAGTGAGTTTTTTTTTTCATCACAGCGACCTCTGGTGGAGAGGAGGGTGAACTGCAGGACTTTAAGTTCTTTTCTCCACACAAACACAGGAAACTGAATGAAAATAATACCTCCACCAAGTTTACATTTAGGATATTATTTTTATTTAGAAAATAGAATTAAATCTTAAAGTTTTACTGAGACTTTAAACCCAGAAAATCAGAGAGTTGAAATGATTGTTTTCCATTAAAAATAATTTTCTATTTTACTCATAGACACTAACGCTCTTCTGTAATAATGGGATTCCTAATTACTTATACTTCTTTTCATTTAATTGGTATTATTTAGCACACAAAAAACTTTGACTTGAGCAGATTATGTTGAAATAAAAATACAATCAGCAAAACAATAAAAACAGTAAAAAAATTGGAAATATGTTTTCTACTTCTATAAATTAAATTGCTTTTGAGTTTTTAATTTCTGACCAACTCTGGAAAAACAACACAGAACAGTTACAAAAAAAGAGCAAATTAAACCTACATTCTGTAGCTGTAAAGAGTTAATCCTAACTTTTAAAAAAATTATTAAAAAAAACTTAAGTTTCAACCTTCTTGACTATTTTAGGCATCTGTTTATTTTTTAAAAATTACTAAAAATTACTTTTCATTTGCTGACTTAAAGTTTTTTTAACTTATTGTTATACGTTTTCTGTCAAAAGCCACAGAATAAAGTCGACTGTTGAAGAAGTCTGTGTGAACTTTCTCCAAAAGGTCAAAGGTCAAAGTTCAGCTGCACAACAAACAGAACAAACATCCATCCTTCATCTACATCACCTGGGAGCAGCTGGTGCCAGTAATCCGGAGTTCTCTGAGCGAGAGATGAGGTGCAGAAAAACTCAGAAACACCTTTTAGTTTAGCTTTTTTAAAACTTTTATCTACTGTTCTGCTTCTTTTAGCTCTAAAAACTCAATTTTAGCTTCTTCGGCTGATTTGCTCGGCTCCCTGCTGCTGACAGTGAAATGGTAAATTTGTTCAGTTTATTAAACAAAAAGCAGCTTAAAGCAACAATCATCTCAGCACCTTCACTTAACCACAGTTTATTTATTTTTTGTTTAACATTTTTCTCCACAAGAAAAAAAAAGCTGAAATCTTCGGCTCCGATTGGGCAAAACCTCTGCTCCTCCTCAGTTATCAGCTAAAAATAGGTTACAAATAAAATACTTTATGGGTTGATTACTTATTTTAAATAACCCAGGCTAACGAGCCTCTCTAACTTTAACGTCAGCTCCGTGTTTTGCATATGTGTGAACTTCCTGGTTGACATGTTTCCCAGGTGTGTCAGAGCACAGGTAACCGCCCAGGTTTCATTTTCTGCTGGGGACTTCAGGTTACAGAATAAGAAGCTGGTTTTGTTGCTTTTGTTTTTTCTTCCTTGAGGTGTGTGCGTTTGTGTGTGCATGTGATCAGACTGAGGCTCAGTCAGTAATCTCTGACAGAACCTGTCAGGTGGGCGTGGCCAGGCTTTTTACCTGCAGCAGGTTTGAAAAGGATCCTTCACAGAAACTTTAGCCTTTTATGTGTCGCTCGCTCTCTGGATTTTGATATTAGACACACTGATCTGTCTCTCACACGGGACAGAAACGAGGACAGCAGCTGGACGACAGGAGGGACAAAGGACACAGAGGATGAGGAAAATGCTCCAGAATGTGAAATAACTCGGAGGAGATTCTTCGGCTGATGTTTCGACAAATGGGTCTGTGATTCTAATGTGGCATTTCAGAATCTGGAATGTGAAAGATGTTTCCGTCCTTCTCAGCATCGCTCTCTGTTTGTGCCACGCAGGTAAAACTTTCTACCTCCTGTCTTTGTCCTTTTTTTTTCCTCCCTGCATGTCAACACAGAACCCGTGTTTGTTTAAAGATTCCAGCCTTTCAGCAGAAACTCAAACTGCCAGGACTGGGAGATAAAACCAGACGTTTTCTGAACCTCGCAGAGAGAAAAGTTGATTTTAATGGTTTAAAACCATAAAATCTGCTCTCACATGACTTCACTGAATCATCTGTAATACTCAACATCTTAAAAAGCAGCAACATAATTAAAGAAGCTCATCTGCTGAGAAATGATAGTTTCAACTGTTATCATCAAACCCTCATATAATCTGAGATCTCACTCAGGATGACTCTCAGCTACTACCACACCAAATCTTAAATAAACATCTGTAACATCAGCTGAGCTAAAGCTGCTCAGGTTGATAAGGTGGCTTATCTGCGGCGGCCATGTTGAATGAGACTACGACAAACAGATAAAGACACGGTGACGAAGGTAATAAAAGAAACTAAAGCTTTGAGGAGAGTTTCTGAGACTAAAACTAATTCAGTTGTTAGTCAGCGCCGGTGTTTTCCTTAGAGACTCTTTACCAAACAAACAGTCAACCAGCAGAACCAGATCTTCCACTGATGTTCCTGCGTACATGTTCCCTGCAGAACCAACATGAGGCTAAACATACTTAACGGCTTTTGTTTGGTCAGAAAACAAAAAGAAACAGACAAGACAGGAAGATTTGTGCCTCTTCAGGAAATAAACTCAGAATGTTTTCTGATGCAACAGCTGCCATAAAGATTGAAGAGCAGATAATGAAAGCTCCTGTTTTACCTTCATGTGTTAATGACAGCTAATCTGCCAAAATACAGTGAATTTTTCAAGATTTGCCTGAAAATATTTTATAACAAAACCGTTAATGAGTTAAGTTTGAAGAGTCAGGCTTTGCTGAAAGTAAAAAACAAGAAAAGTGAAAAATCAGGAGGAGAAAAGGGCAAAAGTGTGTCGGAAAAGCTGAACAGAGCAGAAATGTAGCTAAACTTAGTAAAAACATCTCAGAAACACTTTAACACACATTTAGCAGACCGGTGGTAAAATGACAACAAAATGCACATTAACAAGGAAGGGGAAAATAAAAAAGTTGTAATTATTGATAACATAGTTAAAATAGCTCAAAAGAGCTGAAAACAGCTAAAGCTGAAAAAGATTAAACTAGCACAAAGAAGCAGACAGAGCATTTGTTTGATGAATGAACAGTAGGAAGCTGAAATTATTGCAAAAAGGTGTAGTGGGGGAAAAAAAGCTAAAATTAACTTGATTCAGCTTCAAAGTAGCTTAAAAGACAAAAAAAACAGCTTAAACTAGCACAAAGAAGCAGACAGAGATGTACAATTAGTACAAGAAAAAGAAGCTGAAGAATGCTGACATTAGCACAAAGAAGCAGAACCAGAGTAACTGAAGCAGAAAAGATTTATGAACATTTGAAGGATTTTATGGCTTCATTCATTGTCAAACAGAAGAAGTGGCCAAACAAGATAATCACAGCTGGAATGTCCTGAAGGAGCCAAACGTTTTGACTGAAATGTTGAAAAAGAAAAAAAAAATAATGGAATGAATACGAGCTGTAATAGTTAATGACTCATTAACTATTACAGCTCGTAATAATGACCAGAAATTAGACCCAGCCCAGTGTTTATGATGAATCTGTTGTTTTTATCCGTCTCATGAAGCCGGAGCGATCTCAGTCACTTCAGTTCAGAGGAACCTCATCAGGTCGGTGCAGGAGGACGTGTTGTTCTCGGTCAACGTGACGTGCAGCTGCGTCCCCACCGTCCACTGGACCTTCATGTCTGCGGCTGTGAGCCGGGCCATCGGGTCCTGGCAGCCGGGGGTCTACGCCAACATAACGGAGGACTACAGCAGCAGGGTGAAGGCCTGCGACGACGGCTCCATGGGCCTGTCGGACCTCCGGCTGCAGGACGCAGGCTTCTACGTGGTCACCGTCCAAGACCCGGCAGGAAACAGCAAGGACCTCGGGTTTGTCCTGAAGGTGACCGGTGAGTCCGCGCAGCCCCGAGTGGGCACATCTCTGTGCTCTATAAGTCAGACTCAAAGTGGTCTGGATCCACGGTGTTCCAGGATTTCTGAAAGTCTTTGACTTTTTTAGTTTATTTTACAAATTTTAAGACCTGAGGGAAACATGACCAGAGGTATTTAAAGTATTTAAAAGAATTAACAGTACTTTAACAGAAAATGGCTTTGGTACAAAAGAAAAGTACTTAAAAGTCATAAAACTGCTCAGACTCCAAGAAATGAAGTGTTGAAGTGAAGATATTTGAGAATGAACTCTTATTTTATGCATCAAACTGTGAAACTGTTGGTATTTTTCAGATTTAACTAAAGAAGCTAAAAGAAGCTGCTGTTTGTTCCAAGTTGTTTGACGCAGGTTCCTCCCTTCAGTTTAAAAGCCTCTTTTAATTTAAATAAAAGACCTTGTTACTAACTAAAGTCTGGCTGCTTGGAAGCAAACTTTTAAAATCAAAACTAAATTTTGGTACATTTGCTCGCTGCCTTACAGAAAGTATCATCAGGGGATTTTTCAAAGCAAACAGAGCGATTCAGAACCCGAGAAAGAACAAGATTTAACAGGTCTGGATGGTCTGTGTTTGTAACGAATTCCCAACTTTAAAACAAAAGATTCAGACAGTTAACCCCAGCAGATTCTCATATTTACACAGAACGACTTGTTCCAGCAGCAGCTTGTTTATAATGTGTTTAGTGTCAAAGCTTCGGTGCTGCAGGAACCTGTGTGACCAGGTGACGATCCTGCTGCCGACCTTCAGTCAGCTGCTGTTTTCTTTACGCTTTGTTCCCGAGGGCTGCCAAGTTCACCTGAAACATTTATGCTAACAACAACATGTCAGACGGATTCATGTAACGTGTGTTGGTCCGTCTCTGGAAACACTTTGATTTGATCAACTTTCAGCGACACAAACATGATAAACTCTAACATCTCCATTATGCACTCTGAGCACTAACAGATCATAAGAGCTTCATTCTTTTGTGCTTTTCTTTTAAAAAAATAAGCTTATTTTTAAATGAGGTTTTTTTCAGAAACTGAAAGCTAAAGGATACTAAACTGCTAAAAATATTTAAATTTTTAAATATAAAATATTAAAATATAAATGTAAATATTTTTAAAAATTAAAAAAAGATTAGATTTAACAAAGTAAAACACAAAATCAACCTCAGAATAAATTTTAAAAGAATCTTTTAGGATTAAAACAATTTTAAAGTTTGTTATTTGATCAATGATAGATAAAGTCTAAATAAAACTACTTTATACTGTATTTATTCATGTATAATACTAGAAATTTAAAAATCATCCATAAAGTGGGGGGTAGTATTATACACGGCTTATTGATGATTAGATTTTAAATGCTTTTAAGCTCAATTGATTATTAATTGATATTATACATGAATAAATACAGTAATAATTTCAATTTATCGCCCACCATCTTGAGTAGCAAATATTAAAGCATAAATTTTAGCACTCAGTATGATGAGGATGTGTAACAGGATTATTATTATTTGAGATTTCACCAAAAAATTTTTATCACATAAAGTTCATTTGTATTTTCTCAGCTTTTATTTTGAACTCTGTGGTTCTTGTGATGTCACTTCCTGTCCAGCATGAGCCTGGAAGCATTCTGCAAACCAGGTTTTAGCTCAATAGCTGTAAAATTTACCAAAATAAAACCTTGGTTATGTTTGTTAAAACTGTTTTATTTTGCTGACAGACCAAACGAGGCTGAAACAGAGAAAACTAAAGTTTTCGGCTCAGATCTTCTTCGAGCTCAGAGTGTGTGTTGGGGATGACTCTCAGCTACTACCACACAAGATTTTAGCTCAGAATCTATAAAAACAACAGAATTATAGGATCTTTGTGTTTGTCCGATGATTCTGTTCTGAAACGTTTTGTTCAAATCTGTCCAGATATTTTGCTAACAGAGGAACACAGAGGCCTGTTTCCACAGCCACGACGCAGCCTCTGAGAGAAAAACAAACACAGGACAACAACAGTTCAAACTCGGTCGTTGCTCCCGGTCGGACACTCGGGGGGTAACTCTGTCGTGTCTCTTGTGTCTCCGTCCTCAGAGGTTCTGTACGAGGACCTGCAGTACCTGTCTGTTAGCGCTTTAGTCCTGACCGGTCTGGCCGGACTCCTCATGCTGACCATGTGGCTGCTGCACAAGGCCTGCAGGAAGTTCAGAGCGTGGAGACGCAGGAAACGGATGCCAGGTACGAAACCCCTGCAGGTGCTGATGATTTCATTTAAAAAGAGCTAAATTATCATGTTTTATGAACCCGCCTGAGCTGAAGCGGTTGTATAAACAGGGATAAATGTATTATCTGCTGCACGCACAGGTATGTCAGGAGTACAAAGGTTGAGAGAGTTCTACATTAACTTGGTTATAAAAGCCTTTTTAAGCATTTTTTATTGACAAAGTCGGACCTTTTTTTCTGCAGAAGCCGATGAAACGGAGCTGCAGCGCCTCTGACGGAGCCGTGGAAACAGAGACTGAGATAAACCAGCTCAGACCTGAGCTGGAGCTGCAGAGTTTTTAAATTAAAAACTCATGGTTTAAAACAGAAAAGCTACCCTCCCAAGAAAAAAAAAACCCTGCACCGTGTTTACATTTTGTACCGAACGTACTTTTAAATTCACCGCTGGAATGATGTAAATACTGTAGATCAACAATCACGAAGGAAAATGTTCCATAAACGTATTTATTATAAAATTAAAGGAGCTGGGTTGAAAGGAGAGCAGAAACCTGTTCTGTTGAATAAAAAAAAAAGTTTAAATTAGAGCATCGTTTTGACATCCTGTTACTTTTTGACCTGTTTCAGGTTTAAATGTCCCACAGGAGCGTTCAGATCAGCTGAGCTTTACGACAGCGTTTTAAAAGTAACCGAGTTGCTGTTACTGTAGAGAACAGGAGGCGGAGCTCTTGCCTGGAGGCGGAGCTTCAGCTAAGGGCAGGGAGTGAGCGCGGCCATGAGCAGCTCCATCTTGTAGACGAAGTTCCGGCCCTCCATCTTGCTCCAGTGCACCTCCTTGGACGGACCCCTGAGCTGGCTCCACTTGGCGTCCTGGATGACATCGCTCTTCGGCAGCTCTTTGACCTGGCTGCGCGGGAACTGGACCAGAACTTTGCAGCCGCTCTCCGGTCCATTACGCACTGACGAGAACCAGACACAGAGTCTGTGTTAATAAAAATCAGCTCTTAAATATTCCATTGGAGAAATCTTGTATTGTAATCGCGAGTATGTATGTACATATACGTATATATATATTATTATTATTATAGACACATGTATTTTGTTGCTGTACTTTTGTCTTCATGTTTGCAGGTGTGCAGACAGGTGTCTGGTGTGTTGTCTTGAGTTTTCTTGGTGTATATTTCACATATCTTCTAATCGCTCTCTCAATCTTTCTCATTACATTTCTCCTTTTTCATCTCTTATCTCAATATTTACTTCTCTTTAAAAAAAAGTCACTGATCATGAAGAAACTAATACAGTATTAAGGTCTGTTTTCTACTGAAGCGGCTTAAAAAAATAAAAATCAGCTTGTTCGTTTGAGTTTATGACATTGACACAATGCATTCCTGACATTCTCCTTCAGTTTGCTCGCTCTAACCTTCAACAGAACAAAGACATGGTGATCTGCTCTCACCTGAGACGGCGTACTCCCCGTTCGGAGAGGCCACGGTGATGGCGGAGGCGTTCCCGATGCTCTCCACGGGGCCCAGGCCCACGTGGTTACTGAAGCTCAGCACGTGCCAGCCCATGACTTTGGCCAGCTGCTGCACGGCGTGCACCTGATGCTGCGACATCTGCAAAAACCAGCTGCGCCGTCACACCGGCCTCCTCCGCAGAGCGTGCATGGAAAATAAAATTAATTAATCAAAGTGATACCTGCGAGAGGAGGAAGTCCTGCAGCTCCTGCTCCTGGTGGGACAGAGAGATGACCCGCCCGTCTCTGTGGACGACCCGGATCTGCTCCACCCCGATGTTGAGCTGCAGCTGGATGGACCTGGAGCCAGAGAGAAAACACCATGAGCTTCTCTGACGGCGACCACGAGCAGGATAACCACACCTCTTACTTGCAGATCTGCTCGTAGCCGTGCGAGGTGATGAGCACCTTCACGCTGGACTCGTACACGTCGTTGATGTTGGACCAGTGAGCCTGGATCTGAGGGTCTTCGATCCGGCTGGCCAGGCTGTCGATGGTTCGTGCCGTCCTGGTGAACAAACACATAAAACACCTGCTGTAAGAAGAGGCTTTATTACAGAAAATATCTACGTTAAATTCAAAATAAAAAATGTTTTTATTTTCAACGACTCGTCTTTATCATAACCTCTATGGAGGACTGAAACTGACATAATTAGAAATAAAAAAATAAATACATAAATGGACCAATAAATAAACAAAAACACTTAAAAGGCACAGATTAAATTAAAAAATGAGTTTTACCTCATGTTTTATAATTTAAATCGACCTTCTTTTATTTTTCCAGCTTATTTCCAATAAATTAGATATTTTAGCACATATTTTATATTTTACTTTTTAAAAATATAGAATTTTTGTTTTTCCTTTTACTTGTACATGTATTTGTCTCTTAAATGATTATATTTATTTTTTTATATGTCTTTCTGACAAGTCTTTTTATTTCCATGTGTTTTTACATTTGTCTCCTGTTTTTACTTTTCCTACTGCATTTCTGCCTCATTATGTAAATAAGGCGGGCGGAGCTTCTTGGGTCAGCTCCTCTCCTATTGGTCAACAGACAGGAAGGAGCAGGATCCATGTGCAGATCTACTGTTCATACTTTTGTACTGCCTCAGTTTAGATTAAAGTTTAGTTTAAGACAAGGTAAAAACAATTATATTTATATATATATATTTTTAAAAATGGTAAAATGTAAATTATGTGCTAAAATAAATAATTTATTGGAACTAAGCTGAAAAATGTTGAAGGTCAATTAAATTATAAAATACGAGGTAAAATTCTCCTATTTTATTTAATTGGTGCTTTTTAAGTGTTTTTATTTATTGGTCCATTTATACATTTCTGCTTTTATTTCTAATTATGTCAGTTTCGGTCCTCCATAAATCTCTGTCTCTTTGCTGCTGCATTTTTGTCTTTCTATGAATTAATGTTGAAAATATAAAGACAAATAAACACAAAGTGCCTGTAACGTGCATACCCTTCAAATACAAACAGTCAAAGAAAACATCTGTATATTTAAGAAACGTGGTATAATACACATGATTTTACCCATTTTGTCTCATAACTGTCATATTTTATTTTGAACTTGGCTCAGCCAAAGTGAAACAGGAAGTGACATCAAAGGGGAACTCTTTAGAAAAAAAATCCAGTCTTTATTTATTGAAACAATATTATTTGACTCTTCATCTCTCTGATGGAGACTCAAAATAATCTAAAGAAACATCAGACTCTTCTCTACAGTCTGTGTTGTTGGTCTTTGTAGCAATGCTGTTTACATGCAGACATTCCCCTTTGACATCACTTCCATGCAAATATCTCAACAGCTGTTCATCTAAGGGGCGTGAAATTCCTTTTGCAATATGTTATCAATGTTATCTTTCCAGAAATTATTTCATATTTGTTGAAAAAATGTTGATGTCACAGGCACTTTAAAGTACACTGATATAAGACTAATTTTTCCTGGTTCTTAAAATGCGAAACATGAAATAAAAAGATAAATTTCGCCACCTACTGGTCAGATGAGGCGCTGCAGGTTGGATATGTTTGAGGTGTAGCTACCTGCTGCGTAGGAAGATGTGTTTGGCCTGTTTGATGATTTTCTCCAGCAGCCCCTCGCTCTGCTGCAGGCTGGAGATTTCAGCCTTGTCGTACGCCATCGGGCCCGCGAGGCGAAGGCGTTTGTGGCCGAAGGGAGCGCTGGCGGGATGCGGCATGACCACGGAGCTCAGCTGCTGCTTGTGGAACTGCAACAAGGACGTGGTGGAGTTACTACGTACACAGATTTATGGTTTCTCACTCCTTCAGGGAAAAACTGAAGCAAGAACAACGAGTGAGCATGTAACAGGAAGAGACTCGCCTCTCTGATCATCTGATGCAGGTTGTGTTCCAGGACATAAAGATGGTCGTCCGGTTTGGGTTTCTCTGGAGAAGCACGACTGTTCTTCTTCTCTCCCGTGGAGTGGCACAACGAGATCGACAGCTGCAGACCTAAAACATATAGTTAAACAAAAAAAAGTGCGGCGTCACAAATTACCAACATTTTTCTTGTTAAATCCAAATAATAATAAGAATCCTCATGTTCTTCGTGGTTTAAAGCAGAGTTTCTGACCTGGGAAGGGCTGCGAGATGATCTGATTCTTCACGACGATGTGAGGGATCTGAGATTTAATCTGGACAGCCTCTCTGGACAGCTGAGCAAAGATTTCCTTGCAGAGCAAAACATTCTGAGCCGCCTCCAGTTTGAGGTGCCACGGCTGCGTTCCTGAGTGTGGAGGGAAAAAACACAGGATTTAAAATGGTATGAAGAATTCAGCGGAGGGAAGCTAAGTATGTAAATGTTTTTGATTTAATGAAGCTGTGTGTGCAGAACGAACCAGCTTTCGTTTTTTGTGGCCTCCTGAAAAGATTTACAGTTCCCAGGTCCCCGATGTCTGGAGCCTGTTTCTGAATGGAGACCTGAACAAAGAAACAGCAAGAAATTTGTTGTTTTTTTATCTCAAACATCCAGTTTTCTCTTAGAATAGAATAGTCTTTATTGTCCCGCGTGAGGAAATTCAGGTGTAGCAGCAGCAGCAGAAACATCAATCCACAGAAACAGTATATTTCTGTGCGACATTATCAACTGTAGCAATAATAATAGAATTAAAGAAGTAACAATAAAAATAAACATAGATCAAAATAAAAGTAACAATAATCATTAGTGTAACGGGTTATCAAGATGAAATTGGATGAAAATGAAAAATAAGTCAAGATGCTGCGCATTACACGTCCTGATCATACTTTTACAGAGAGTTGTAAAGTAACTAAGTACAAATACTTTGTTACTTAAGTAGAAATTTTGGTTATCTGTACTTTACTTGAGTCATTATTTTTCAGCGTACTTTTACCCTTACATTTTTACACAATTATCTGTACTTTCTACTCACTACATTTTTTAAAAAGGTAAGAAGTAGAAAGTCATTACTCCTGTTTTATTCTGAGTTGTTACTACTTAAAAAAATACTATCGTGATAAATTGTGTCTCCTGGATAGAGTGAATTTAATTGTGGTTGGATGAGAAGTATAAATATTTACCATTCTGACACCGTTAGCTTGTACACAACCCATCACAGCTGCACGCTGTTAGAAAAAATATACTTTGGAGAAGTCACCTCCCAATAAATGTCATTTAGGAAAATTTAACTGCTCACTTCTACTCAGTGTTTTTACTTTTAATACCTATGTAGATTTTGTGTCAGATATTTACTTTTGATGCTTAAGTACAAAAAATATCAGATACTTTAAAACTTTTACTGAAGTAATATTTTTAGAGAAGACTTTAACTTTTACCAAAGTATTTTTATGATAAGATACTTGTACTTTTACTCAAGTAATATTTTTAGAGAAGACTTTAACTTTTACCAAAGTATTTTTATGATAAGATACTTGTACTTTTACTCAAGTATCACTTTGATGTACTTTATACAACAATGCTTCTACAAATACAAAAGCAACAAGTGTCAAACCTTGATATAAGCTGATCCCTCCAAGTCACTGGGGATCTGGACGTTTAGTGGACAATAGTCCTCTGGGACCTTTTTGTCCAGATCAATGTCTGTGTTTTTGATCACCTCAAATGTTCCGTGGTGAGGAAACAGAGAACCTGCGAGAGCGAGAAACATGAGTTAAAACTCGCTCCAGTTTCATTAGAATCCCCAGAGGCGCTCAGCTTCTCACCGGCGCTCCGGTAGCTGAGGTCTCCCAGAATCTTGTCTCCCACTTTGCGGAGTTTCCACTGGGAGCGAAGCCGAAGCAGCTCGGCGTTGAAGTCCCGCTGCCTCCGGTTCTCCTGGTTCTCTGCCACGGACTTGCTGAGCTTCTCCGCACCTTTCAGGAGAACCTGCGCTGCGGTGGCCAAAGACTTCTTCTTACTGATGAGCTGGAACACCTGAGGGGTCTGCGGACAGGTGGAAGAGCGAAGCACAAATCTTCAGAAATTATTACCGTGTGCTTCGTCGTTAGAGGAGAAGTCGTGCGGTGTTCTCCACGTGCTCACCTTGCCAGCGGACGGGTCTTGTGAAACTGGATCTAAGGCCATGTACTTCTTCTCCTTCACCACGCTCAGCACGTCGTACAGCACACACATCTCTGTCAGGGCGCTGCGCAGGTTGTTACGCACCGAGTCCCACGGCCACAAAGATGGCTGAAACTTCACCGTGCCTGAGAAAACACAAACACAAAAACAACATTTTAATGCTCACATTAAATACAATAGGATCGTAAAACGTTAGATTATATTGTTTTAGATCAATTCATTCGACGGTATTTGCTTGTTCTTTCAAAATAATGCAGTTAAAGAATCAGCAATTATCTAACCTGATTACCTTAAATATCTTCTTGTTCTGCTTGTATTTATTTTCTATTCATCACAAAAAAAAACACTAACTTGTTTTTACATAGCTGGAAATGTTAAAATAAAGTTTCATTACTAAGCAAATTTGCTTTTTATAAACTTTAATTTATAGAACTATTATAGTTAATTGTGTAGTACTTTACAAGCTTGAGAAAATAAGGTAAAATAGTATTTTAGTGTAATTTAATGAACTATAATGTCGGAAAATTGTTATTTTTTATGACATTCATTATCTAAAATAAGTTTTTACGACCCCAGATGGTTTCTTTAACTACAGCTTGGACAAAAACAAGTCATTCTCTGCCATCTGTCGAGTGCGCCATACCTTCATCTTCCTCAGCTTCCTTGCTCCACTCTCGGTCCCTGGGCTCACCGTCAGCCCCGTCCTCCTCTGAGTCAGACCCCTGGCTGAAATCAATCCTTTGTGCCAACTTCGACAGGTTCTGGGACATGGACAAAGGAGGGACATAGGTCTCTGTGCCATCCAGAGCCACCTCCTGGACTTGTTTCTCACAGGAAGACTCGATGCTGATCCTGACCGCTGGGCTGCCGGACATGATGAGACAAAGGCTGGGAGGAAGAGGAGAAGCAGAAAAAAATCATGATCATCTGAGTGGCTCTACCTAGTTAATCTGACTTAAAGCCTGGTTAAATAAAATTAAACTAAGTTAGGTGATGTATTTGGGATTATGGCAGTAAGAGTCCACTTCTGCTTATATTTTGCTTTCAAAGAGACAGACTTGTAAACTTAAGCAGCTGTGTTTAACTTTTAGATCTTGTACATCTGCTTATCTTTTAGCTTTATTTTAAGCACATCCCACTGTAACCACAAAAGGACAAAAATAAACTAACACCAAACCTTTAAAGCCCAAAACTGATTAAAACATAAGATCAAATCTCTCGTCTTCTTGAAAGCACAATGTAAAGAAATAAAAAATGGTTACAGATAACATCGAATAAGTTGCCTCGTCTATACCACGTCAACATAATTCATCACAGCATTAATGAAACATCTTTGTGTCCTGCAAGAAACTTCTTCAGTCTGATCAGTTATATTGCAGGAGGGTCACATAAACCCCTGAGGACTACGGGAGGGTTAAGCTAGCTTTAGCCATTTCTTTAATCAACTAAACAAAAATAGAAACAACATCAGAAGACAAGAAAACAGTTCAGATGACAGCATAGAGCATGACTCGAAAAAATCTCACCCCTAGTCTTCCAAATAGACGCAAAAAAATAAATGTTTATTCGCTGAAATTGGTTGACGTTAGAAGCGATTTGTGTGTGAACACAGAAAACAGTGGGTCTGCATCATTAATACAACGGCGCACTCAACGGTGAGCTGAGTAGGCGGAGCTTGACCACCATCCAGCTATGCCAACGAGTAGATTTGGCGAATTTACTAAAAATTTTGTATACCTAGACAGTGCATTAGACGTTAGAATTCTGTTTTAAATTATATATTTTGTGTCCGGTCTATGTTTTAAAGAGACATCCTCCTCTTTTGCCGATCGTCGTCAAATGTAGCCTAGAGTAAAACGAGTGAACACCAGTGTATCCCCATAACAGATCCCCCAAGTGCTTTTGTGTTTTTCTATAAAATTCCAAGCCGGCTGTAATTTTATATTATCTTTAATAATACTTTTGAATTTTTGACTTGAGTAACTTATGTTAAAAATGATTACGAACGCGAAATATATTCACGAAGTAGCAGTAGGAACCAACGTGTGGTACTGATGTGTACGGGACAGATAAGGCGGGCAGTTTAAACCGCCGGAAATGACGCTTAGGATGTTCTTTTTCTCAGTCGGACATTTTTGCAAGTAATCGCTAGTTTTTCCTCTCTTATTTTATGCGTTTTGTTTTTAAGTTACACTTTTTACGTTTTAAACGTCTCGTTGGGTTGTTATGTTTGCTACAAAAAGTAATTTGTGCACCGAGTGAGAGAAGCTAACCTAAATTAGCTTAGCCTTAGCTGCTTTTGAAATGTTCGCGTCTGAGAAAAATGAAAAGAAAAGTGTCGAAATTAAGACTGAGTCCCAACGAAGAAGCTCGGATAATACGAGAGGAGCACGAAAGAAGGAGAAAACTACGAATACAGCAGGTAATGTTAGAAGAAATCAGAGGTTTCACGTCATATTTTTTACCATCATCGTGTCCTAAGTATTTAGGTTTCTTGCTAACTGTAAAACAGATTAGTGTTTTGGATATTTACTCTTATTGAAGCATCATTTTCACTGCTGGTTTCATAAAAATATACGTGTTTCTAAAGTTAAAATGCATGCTATAATTACTAAATCGCTTAAAATCGGTTTGTTGTGTTTAATAATTAAACTTTACACATGACAATCGTGTTTATTATTAACATTTTAGATCTGTTTGACAGTTACTGAGTAATCTAGGTAGGTTGAGATTTTCAAAATAAGATGTGGGGTTAAAGCTGCCTCAGTTTGGTTCAGTTTCTTAGCTTCATTCAAAAAAAACACGTTTCAAATGATGATCTTTGCTGTTGCGTCCAGGTTCGAGAGCAGCAGAGGTACATCGCCCTGCAGATCCGCCGGGAGGTCGAGCAGAGGCGGCAACATGAGCTGGACCAGCTGGAGCAGGAGCTGAGGGAGGACTGGACCCGACAACAGAATGACAAACTCCAGGCGCTGCAGAGGTTATACCAGGAGAGCTTGCAGCTTGTCGGCCAGAGCCACAGGAGTGCAAAAGAAAATGTGAGACACATCGGACACAGTTTACATTTTATCAATTAAAGAATAGAAGTTAATGAAGCTCTCGCAGACCTTTGGTCCAGTTTGTTGCACCGATGTTGAGGAGTCTTGGTGCAATCATGGTGCAGGTTGGAAAAATGTGATTTCATTTCCATCCTCCTGCTTTAGGAACCTGACCTGGCAGCTGTTGCTCAGAGGGAGGAGGAAAACCGGGCCAAAGCAGAGGAGCGTTATCGAGAAGCCCTGAAGGAGCTCAAAATGCAGAAGATCAGCGATCATGAGAGGCAAAACCAGTAAGACAC
This sequence comes from Austrofundulus limnaeus, assembly GCF_001266775.1. Taxonomy (NCBI): domain Eukaryota; kingdom Metazoa; phylum Chordata; class Actinopteri; order Cyprinodontiformes; family Rivulidae; genus Austrofundulus; species Austrofundulus limnaeus. The sequence continues at coordinate 544,560 of NW_013952538.1, forward strand.
ATTCTAAAATTTTAAAATAACCTGGGTGATGTTTTATTTTTACATTAGATTAGAATTTAAACAACTTCCTCTTTGCTGATCTGTAGAACCGTTAACGCCAGGAAGAAGGCTCTGCAGGCTGAAAAGGAAAGATCAGCCAAAGTGGCCAGCCTCCCTCCTCCTCTAAACCCCATCCAGGTGATCTGTCTGAAAAATAAAGTGAAACAAAACAATATTTTAAATAATTTTCTGTTGACGTTTCTTTGAAACAAACAGCAAACTGACTCCTGACTTTAAAAAAAAAGTTGATTGGACGGATTATGTCTGAAGTGAGGCTAATAATTGTGACGCTTCTCGTTCAAGCAGAACATCGATGTGAAGAAGCCACACGTGGTGAGGAGATGTGATGTGAGTGCGTTTGCCTCCACACATTACCACATGCTGGAGAGCGTCGTAGAGAGAGAGGCAGACACCGCTCAGGTAGGACCGCTCGTTTGGACTGTCCGGGCCTCCTGGACTTCTCTAATGCCTGGTTGGATCTGCAGCCCGACGCCCACACAGAGGCGGAGCTGGAGGCCAGGAGGCTGCAGGAGCTTCAGGAGGAGGAGAAGAGGAGGAGGGAGGAGCAGCTGGAGAGGGCTCGGGTCAGAGGGAGGCAGGCTCTGAGGAGGGAGCAGCTGGTGCAGGTAGTTCACGCAGATTCACCCTTTCTGCATGAAAACAGCTTTTCCCCTGAGCGCAGCCACCTTTGTTTTCCTTCGTCAGGACCGGGAGCGTTTGCTGGTGGAGCTGGAGCACCTGCAGCAGACGGACCTGCTGAGGAGGAGGCGGCAGGTGTCTCAGATGCCACCGCAGATCTTCCAGCCTCTCCACAAGAGACAGGAGACGAGAGAGGACTTTCAGAGGGAGCTGGAGTTCGCCTTCGAGGACATGTACACCGGAGAGAGGCGTAAGAAGCGTTCTGTGTGTTACTGTACAGCTTCTCAGAACGGATCCACGGTTAGTTGTAACATTAGACTTTATTTGATAAACATGTTTTAATAAAGACTGTAAAAATACTGTAATACAGGGGTGTCAAACTCATTTTCACTGAGGGTCACATGAGAGTTATGGTGGCCCTCGATGGGCCAGTTGTAGGTAACTTTGACTTTTCATGTTTAACTTTGACTAAACAGTGTTTTAACACGTCCTCTTTTAAACACTGATAAGAACTAAGTGTGTGAAATGTGATATAAATACAGAAATAGTATTAAAAGTAAAACTAATAAAGTTTTACTCAATGATGAGTTTCTAGTGAGGAGCTGCATTATGACAGATTTAGTTTATGGTTGATGCTGACTTTAAAGCAGATTATTTTCAGACATTAGTAATGAGCTATCCAACTAAATAGATCAATTACTTAAAACCAACAGCTCCGGGGCAGAACAATTATTATCTTTTACCTTTTAAATTTATTTTGTTTTATTTAGTCATAAATTTAAGAAACAATTTTCATGTTTAGTAACAAAAAAATTTCATATGATTAAATAAACTTTAATTTATTTTTTTTATAATAAAAACACAAAATAGTCTCCATACTTAAGGAGACTTCTAAATCACACTAGAACCTCAACATAAGAGAAAACTGGAACTAAAACAAAAAATAATCTACACAGTGGGCTTAGATAAACAGTGGTTTCAGAAAATAGTCACCTCTTCTTCTCATGTTGCAGCTTGGTGCTACAAATGTTTAAACTCTTTTACCCCAATAACAAAAAACTCAGTAACCCTTATTAGCGAGATTAAACCAGACTTTTATCAAATTAGTAAATTTAATAAAAAGGACGGAACTATTACATTCCCATCAGTATTCAACTATTTTGCAACAGCACTACTAATTTAGCTCAGGTGCCTCTGCTTTCCTTCGATCACTGCTGAGATGTTTCTACACTTTGATGCAATCTGATTTGTTTCTGAAGAAGACCTCCATAGAAGATCAGAGCAAACCAAGTCATGAGATCAAAAGAACTGCCTGCGGAGCTCAGACAGGATTGTTTTAAGATGCAGGTCTGGAGAAGGCTACAGAGTTCTGCTACACTGAAGGTTCCCAGGAGCTCAGCTACTGGATTCTTAGATGGAAGATGTTTAGCAGAACAAGGACTCTTTTCAGATCTGGTCTCCACATTGAGCAATCAACAGAAAATGACCTTGAAAGAGGAGACCAAGATCCCAATGGTCACTCTGAGCTTCAGAGATCCTGATGGGTCTCTGTTCCAGAAGAACTGAGACAGAGTGTCTCAGTGAAAGCTTCTCCTCAGAACTGCTTTATGTACTCTCAGACTGTGAGGACCCAGATTATTGGGTCCAATGAAACCAAGATTAACTATTTGGTCTCAACACTTATTATGTCTGGTGGAACCCAGGCACTGTTTATAAACTGCTCAACAGTGAGACACGGTGGTGGCAGCATCATSCTGTGGGCAAGTTTATCAGCAGCAAAAACTGGTCAGGGTTTACGGGACTCAGGACCACCTTCAGGATGACCAGGACCCAAAGCAGACTGAGAAGACACACACAGGTTTAAATACTGATGGAAATGTGAGTTTTAGTCCTTTTCTTTGACTAAATTTACAAAACTGGATCAAATGAGTTCTCACCTCGTCATCATGGTGTGAATTATTGAGAATAAATTTATTATTTAAATATAACATATAAGATACACATATAAGTTAAACACGAGGAGTGTCTGAAAATTTCCTGATGCTGCTGTAAATTATAGTTCTAAAATRCCAACACTGCAACAAAAACTGACTTCCATATATATAAAAGCAGTAAGTGTTACGAGAAGCAGGAAAAGAGCTAAAAGAAACATKTATTTCTTTTTAACAAGAGTTAATCAGAATCAGGAACCCTGAGAGAAAAGACAAGCAGAACAGGAGATTTACAGAGCTAAAATAAGAGTCTGTAAAGATATGAGACAAGCTCTTTATGTGAAAATACACTTCCTGGCCAAAGRAAACAAGTGTCCACCTGGATGTAACTRAGGTCTATGATGTGAGGTKGCTGCAGTTGGTCAGATCTGCGTTCAGCAACAGTCTGTGCTCACAGWACAAGGTCAGCTGACTACCTGAATGTACTRAATGACCAGGTTATGGATTGTTTCTTCCCTGAAWCAAAATTTCCAATTAGTTTCAAACCCTGGCAGCTAATTAAAACAAACASCAGAAAATGTCTTTAAGGGTTTTTATTGATGCACTCACCTTATCGTTTATAATCTCTTTCCTTTTCCCACTAGAGGAATTACTGTTATCTGTTTTGCTGATGCTGACAACCAGAGTGCTGCGGTGGATTAAAACCACAAYAACGGCAGAGCAAAGCTTTAGAACCGTAACAGAAAAACAATCACTACTAACACACTCCTGCTACTTATCTGTCCAATAATTACAATCTGCACCCTCAGCAGATGTTAACATCAAGTCTGTTTGAGTGTTTTCCTTTAACTGACTCTGTGTAAAACAGATCTTAAACCTACCATAACACTTAAACCTACTGCACAACAGTTTTATTTCAAGTAAACCTTTTTATTCCAATTTTCCAGTAAACTTATATTTTAGGCCTGACAGTATTTTATGACTCATTCTTTGATTATCCTTTATTATAAAAGAACTTGAAATCATTTCATTTACACCATACTCTTGATCTGTAAAAAGTTTCAAATATCCCCTTTTTGTGCTTAAACACCCAAAAATGTAGGTACTGTGTTTGTAGTTCTTGTGTTTCAGAGGTTCAACCAACCTGAGATCCCAGAATCTAAAGTACAGTATAAACCAGAGCGAAAGCCAATTCTCCTCAACACATTGTTATCAAATATTAATAGGGCCGGGACTTTAAAGGGTTAATAACAATAAATTTTTTGCAGATAAAATCACATCTCTTTAGTGTTCTTATTTCTGCCGTAACCACAGCTGTGTGTGAGGAGCAAATGCTCCTGCAGCTGAAGCAGTTTGCAGTGGAGAACAGTTTGCTGAGCAGGACATTTAAAAAAAAAAACTGGACGGTCACGTCATGGAGAAGAACATAGTCATGTGTAAATTAACTGTCCTTAAAGGAATTTATCAGCCCAGCATGTCCAGTCTCAGGTATTTATGGTTCCTGCTGACAGCTGCRGTGCTGTACTGCTTCTCCACACTCTCTCTTTCTCTTGCTCTCATAGCACTGGAACCTTGAACAATAATGTTGAAATAATAAGGCACAGCTATTATCCTACAATATAATGTAAAATAAATGTTAGCTAGCAGCAGTAATGAAGCTATTGCTCCAGCAGTCCTGCTGTCTACATGTGGACCGTCCATCCAGCCCACCGAGACCTGATGATGGCTTCAGAACCAGGAGATGTAAATCCACAYCTGATAAAATCAACAAACCCTGGACTAGGGCTGCACCGATTAGTTGAAATAATCGATGACGTCGATTATGTAAATTTGTCGATGCAGATTTTTTATTATCGATTCGCTGTATTACATAACCACCACATGAATGTTCATGCAATTCCATTTCGGTACCTAAATGCATCATTGCGACCGTATTGGCATAAGAGTGGTGAGTTTTTCATGCTTGTCCTGAACGCAGCATCGCACAAGAGCGTAATGACGTCAGCAGCTGCTGCTTCAGTTCAGTCTGAAGCTTGAAAACAAGCCTNGGGTGGATATAGCTCGCTAGCAGCCTCGCACCGAGGACCTATCCACATCATCATTTACCCAGAATGCTTCACGTGTAAATAAAATGGCTCCATCCATGTTAAAATATATTTTAAAAATCATAAAAACTAAACAGCCTACAGTATTTTTACAGTCTTTATTTTACAGTTTAAATAAATGTTTATTAAATAATGTCTAATGTTACAACTAATCGGGGATACCTTTTAAAGGAAAGCTATAATACTTTGTTTTTAGCCCTAAAAGAATTACCTTAAACCTCACACGTGTCTCGTCTCAGGGGTTAAAGGCGACCTGGTGGTCCAGCTGGAAGCTGAGCCTCTTCCAGGCTCTTCAGATGGCAGCCAGGACCAAGAGCTGGATGTTTCTGTGGCTGAAACCCCACCTGAAGCAGAACATCAAACTGGCTCAGAGCGAGAAGCTGGCAGCACCGAGCAGGAAACATCTGCTGATGGTGACATGACTCTAAATCCAGTTTTATTCAGTCAAATCTTCTTGTAATAACCAGCCAACATAATAAATAAAACATAATTTATTTTTCAGCAGAGCCTCCGAGGCCTCCTCCCAGACGAGCTCTGAGGAAACTCCTGGATCGGATCAGGAACCAGAGGAGCGAATGGGTCAGCAGCAGCAGCCGTGTCTCGGATTCACCGACTGTCTTCACGGATCAGATCCCAGAGCGAGACACGAGCATCGAGTCAGGATCTTTACAGAGTGACGAGAAACTTAAAGAGACCCCCATCGAGGTTCCTGAGCCCACCATCCCTTCACCAGGTCAGTCATTCTGTTGTTTTATATTGATTATGTTAGGAATCTGTTTATTTTAAAACATTTGTGTGATGAAAACAATGGTTTTATGTTTTACTTGGAATGAAAAAAGAATAAAACAAGATTTATGTATGTTTTGTTTGCGTTTCTGTTTGGTTTATTTCTAATAGTTTTTTTAATGTTATTTCTTTTGTGTTTTATTTCAGGAGCTTCGGAGCTCAGAAACCAGGCAGAAAGTTCACTTCCTGATGTTGTTGTCAGCAAAATCCAAGAATTTGAAGAAGAGCGAAAGAAAAAGGTAAATTCCAACATTTATTTTTAACGTCCTCATTTAGGCTGATTAGAAATTCGTGCAGAAAATCAGTTTTTTTTCTAGGAAATAATTTCAAATATCTTTCAGACAACCAAATCCTCTGGGTTTCTTCTGTTTTACACCAAGCGTCGTAGTCAGACGGACTGGTTCTGTTGTGTTCTCAGTTTGTTTAAGGTTTTATTCGTTCTCAGGAGGAAGAACTGGAGATGGAGAAACGGCAGCAGGTGTTTCTGCTGCAGGAGCTGGAAGAGCAGAAAGCCAAACTGGAACAGATGCTGCTCGAGGCTCAGCAGGAGCGGGACCACCTGAAGGCCGCTGTGACCTGGGAAATGGTCCTTAATGGACCACAAGAGCCTGAACAGAACCAGGAGGCCACCCCCGGTTCAGTCACCGAGGTAAGTTTAGATTCATCTCAGTTCATAGATGAGGGAATTAAAAAACCTTGTACTGTATCCTCCTGACTACCAGTAGTTCAAATGTGTCCTCTGTAGAGGACATTTGTAAACCTGAATATCTCTCACCCACTTCATATCACTGAGTCAGCTCATTTTGGTGTCTACAGAGGACATTTAGAGCTTTTCAATCATACCAGATCGTGTGGGGCTTTGGTACCTTTCTCTTTCTCATTCAGGAAAGTGGTGTCTCTCAGTGAAAGTGTGTTTAATGGGAAGAGGAAATTTAAATGCATCATACTTTTTACTGAATAAATTTTGACTTGAAATGTTGTTTTTATAGTTTATATAAGTCTAATCAACACATTAAAACACTGTCCGACTTATTTTAACTTTATTTTTGCATAATTTTTAATCATTTAAAAAATGTCCTCCATAGTGGATATTTGTAGTTATTTCCTTCATTTTATCCTGCTTTTTAGGACAAGAAAGGGAGACATTCCCAGAAGCAGAGACAAATTTACTTCAAATTGTTGATGAAAACTCAGATACTGATGTATGATTGGTGTTGATAGGATGTCTGAGTCTGTCTAGAACAAGAAAATTATGCATTGATCTGCAAATGGTTCCATTTACTGGTCAATACCTGGTGTGCCAGTATGTACCAGGCAAACCATACCCAACTGGACTGAAGGTGTTTGTTCTGCATCAACTGGATAGAAACCACAGCCAACTGCAGCTCTGAGACTCTATGATGCAATCCATCTTCCAGGAGTAGAGATAAAACACATGCTTCAATGTGTCGCAGATCTGACTGCAAAAGTAAAACAGTGTTAGGTAATAAACTTCAAATAAAGGGAATTACTTTTTAAAGTATCTTACTAAATAACCACAAGAAAGCAAAAATGAAAAAAAAGTGATCACTGACAGTTATACAGATGTTAAACTCATTCTTATTTTGACTTTTTGGTATTTTCTTTGGGATTAATTGATGGCCATGAAGGTTCAGTTTCACATGCACGGTGTTCTGATGTCCACTGTAGAGGACATGTGATATCTCAAAAATAAAAACTTATTTTTCAAAAATAAAAAATTCAGTATTCTAATCATGGTTCATGCAGGGTCTTAAAAAGTGTAAAAAAAAGTCTAAAATTTGAAAATCAAAATTTTAGACCTAAAAAAAGTCTTAAAAATGCCCAGATTTTCATCCAAGGTCTTAAATTTATTTTGTCAAGTCTTAATATTTTTACTGTCGATCAATCCTGAGAAGTGTTTGCTACATGAATAAACAGAGTAAAGCTCAATAATCAGAGGTTGATCAGATCTGTGTTCATGAAGGGCTAAGTTTGCTACCAGTCTTTGTGCGTGGTTAAACTTCAAACCCTGTGATAACTGCAGGCAAAAAATAACACAGTTTACTTCAATGGTATCAACCTCTTTGCCGCTACCCCCCCCCCCCCCCCCCCAAAAAAAAATATATATATAGTGGCTTGTTCACCTGCCCAAAACTCAAAGAAGTTCAGTCATGTCCACTGCTTGTTGTTTAAACATGGAAAGTGTGTTTTCAGACTTGCACTTGGAAGCGGTCCACAGCAGTCGATATGAAGGTCTAATAGATATGACCGTTTCATTAAAATAATTTAGTATTCTTTTAATAAAATTAAATATTATTTAATAGCTAAATTGAAAGCAATAAAAGGCTTCTATGTTAAAATGTCTGGAACCATTTGAATGTTTGTGTTAATGTGCTGGTTTGGTCTTAAATGTCATTCCTAGTGATCTTAAAAGGTCTTAAATTTAACTTACTGAAACCTGCATGAACCCTGTTTAATAGCGTTACAAAGATTGTGGAATTAAAATAAAATGGTAGTTGGACAATGTATGTTTTCCTGGTAGGAGGATAAAGAGGGTAAAAAGGCAGAGTAACTGTTGTTTTTCATTTACTTTTCTTTGTGAGTGCAGCCGGCTCCTCCTGCAGGTGAAGACCACCACGCCGGGAGGATCAGAGAGTACCAACAGAGGCTGTTGGAGCAGAACAGGTAGGATTTCTCCCCTCGTCCACAGATCTCCTCCCAACAACAGCAGCTGAATAACTCTGATCTGTTTTAAGAGTTCACCAGAGGTCAGTGGAGGTGGCTCGTCAGCGTTTGGAGGAATACCAGCGAGCTCTACAAATACGCCACCACATGCCCACCAGGTCACCACTGTCCCTCTCCGGGCCTCCGACCTTCCGTACGCAGCCTGATGTTCCTCTTCAGCTCCTCACTGCTCCTGCAGGGCCTCCCTTCATTCACACCGAAGCTCAGACTTCAGAGGAGTTTTCTGTAAGAGGCTCTGAGGCGTCCTGTCCCGCCTCCAGGTCCAGCGTTTCCTCCAGGACGCCGTCGGATGAGTCCGCGAGGTTAGACGTAAACACTCAGCTGACTGATGACATCATGAAAAGAGTAACAGAACACCTACCTGAAAGACTGAGACCGCCCTCCGTCTCTGAGGAGCAGCCGCCTCACAAACCGCCATCGAGACACAAATCAATCAGCTCACAGCCGACCTCCGATCGGCTCCGAGCTGTCGGTCGGTCCGAGGGTCCGGACCCGGAGTCCGGAGAGGAGGGCACACAGAGACAAAGACGGCAGGAGGCTCAGAGACAAGCGAAGGAGCAGAGGGAGGCGAGGCTGCAGCAGGTGGAGAGGCAGAGAAATGAAGTGGAGCTGGAGCAGATGAGGAGACAGAAGGAGGCACTGCAGGCTCTGATTGACACTGATGAGCAGGTTTGTGGGAGGATCACCAGCACTCCAAAAAAACATGTTCTACCCATATTACAAATATGTTTTTTTAATGCTGTTTATCCCGTTTATATGATTCTTCAGAAACAGGCACCATTTACTCTCTTCTCTTTTTTGTAAAGAAATTTGAGTTGTGCGCACTATAAATTTTTCTTATGCAATTTAAAAAAGTCAAAGCCCCGATGCATTTCTCCACCTGCAGCATGGTTCACACACTTCCTGTGAGGAGCTGCAAGCAGAGGACGTTCATCAACAACGAATGAGGTTACTGGCCTCTCTTCTGAAGGCCATCGAGGAGTCACATGGGGGGTCTTTGTCCCACTTAGAAGAACCCGAAGAGAACGGTGACGCCTTTCAACAAAGCCTGTCTGCCTCTGCTGGGACAGGTAGTGGACGTCTTCTCGTTAGCAGACACAGAAATCTCTCTTAAATTATTTAAGAACAAAAAGAGTCAAATCCATTGCAGTATTGTACAAAGTAAAGGAGTTATTTAATGATAAAGCACTGTTTATTCTAAATAACACTAATTGTTCCACACTTAATATATTGTATTGAAGTCTGGGGGAAAGCATGTAAAACAATTACAAATCCTATTTTTATTTTGCAGAAGAGAGCCGTAAGAATTATCACTAGAAAACACTACTGTCACACATCAAATATATTATTTTATCAGTTGAAATTATTGAAGTTTTACGAGTTGTTTGATTATAATATTTTGCAGGTTATGAATAAGGCTCATAGAAATGTATTACCTTTGAACATCCAATTACGCTTCGTTAAGAAGAAAAATTGTTACAATCTGAAGGGATTAGAAATGTTTGTAAAGCCTAAAATTCAAATAAATTTAAAGGACAGATGTACTTCAGTTCAAGGAATATGATTATGGAATATTCTGGATGGTGATTGTAAAAATGCTGGCTCAATTTATTTGTTTAAAAGAATGATACAAAAATTATTTGTTAAAGAAATGAAATTCTATAATTTGTATTTATAAGAGCTGCTGTTTAGCAGCTGAAGTTTTTGTTATGCTATTGTTTGAAACTATTATTATTATAGTTTATATATATATATA
>NW_013952538.1:554665-555808 GCF_001266775.1 Austrofundulus limnaeus
GGAGCAGATATAAGATTTTTTTCTTGCTGCTACCTTTAATTTTTATTTAATATGTATTTTTTTTTATGTGAATTTGTTTGTTTTTAAATTAAATGAATAAATAGTGTATAACAAAAACACTTTTATCACATCGATGTATGGTTTTCTTCAGTTATAAATTGAAAACGTTTGCCTGTTATCTCCTGTAGCTCAGAGCAGCGGTCCTGCTGGACCTCCTCTGTCTTCAGTTCTCCCGTCAGAACTTTTTCATCCTCGAGCACCAAAACCCCCGGTGACCCGGGTCAAACTGGGCTTTAAAGAAATGACTGAACAACATGAGCTGAGTGCCATTCAGGAGGTGGAGACTCCCGTCAACATGAGCCACGTCGCAGGTCTGATCCGCCTCAGAACAGTCCGTCCATCTGTCCTCGGACCACAGAGGGGACGGCTGACGGGTTGTCTCCTCTCTGCAGGTCAGGAGGGTTTCATGTCGGAGTCTTCTCACACCACAGATCAGGATCTGCAGGACGAGTCGGAGTCCTTTGTCTCGTCCGACGGGACTCTGCAGACTGCGTCCAGCAGTGGACAAGAAACTGAGAGACGGGTCCACTCAGAGACATCTGGACATCTTCCCTGGAGGGAGAGACAGCTGTCGGGAGCAGGATCTCCTCCAGAACAATCAGACTCCGGTATGAAGAAGTTAAAACCACAGAAGGAGCTGAAATGGTGGATAAAGAAGTTAAAATACTTTTTTTTTGTTTGTTTTTCTAGATTCCATCCTGAAGAAAAACTCATCGCTTTCCTCTGATTCTGGACGAGGAGCGGACTTCTCTGGTCCTGGAAATACCAGCTACAAATCCCCCACAGAGGTAATGAAGACAGAAAAAACAAGGTGGTTATTTTACACAAAGTATTTTATAAACACCAGAGATGGTGATGAGCAGACGAATGTTTGAACAGTTTTAAATCCCCTCTGAGGTTCACAAACTTTGTGGATCAATGATGAAAAACAGCCAAATCTGAGAGTCGAGGTGTCGAGTCTCGACCTGTGATTATGCTTGAGAAGCTTTTTTTTTTGTGTGTGTGTTTAATTGAATGTGTGTTGTTATTTGATCTTGTGTGTGTGTGTGTGTGTGTGTGTGTGTGTGTGTGTGTGTGTGTGTG
>NW_013952538.1:555913-560130 GCF_001266775.1 Austrofundulus limnaeus
GTGTGTGTGTGTGTGTGTGTGTGTGTGTGTGTGTGTGTGTGTGTGTGTGTCATTTCTGTGTTCTGAGCGATGATGTTAAAATACTGAACCAGAAGTGTGTTTTAATAAAAACACACTTTATGATGGTTTCTACACTTGAACTGAGCTCAGTCTGTTTATAAATAAGTTTTATTCTAAATACAAACTTGTGATTTAACATATTTAACACATTAATCTCCCTCCTCGTGCTGTAAACCTTTAAAATGACTTCTGTTTGTGTTCGTTGTGTGACCGCAGCAACACATCTCTTTATTTGTTGTGTTTGGTTTCATGTCAGCCTCGTTGTGGACCTCCGGAGTCGGACTGCTTCTCCACCATCTCCAGCGGCAGCTACGTCACCACCGACCCCAACAACTCAAACACCGGTGAGCAGCAGGAGCATTTAAATTCAACTCTGCAGGATTTACTGTTACTAACTGCATCCATCTTTTATTTAGTAGATAAATCTCTGTCCTTCAGAGAAAGTGGAGCAGATTTAAGCCACGTCTCGTCTCCGTCCGCTGTGGAGGAAAACTCAGCCGTGGCTCGTCCCGCTGCAGCAGTTCTCTCAGTGTTTAATGACAGCAGCATCCAGAGGATTATTGATAAATATACCAGAGAGCTCAATGTGTCCCTCAGCTCTGCGGGGATGACAGGTACATTTAATACCACCGTGAACTGAACAGAGGAATAAAACTCTGAGTAATCACTGGATCTATGGCTGATCTGCTCACAGTGATGAAGAATCCAGCTCTTCAGCTTTTCATCTGTTTGTTTCAGGGAGGACGATGGAGGATGAAAACTCAGGTGGTCGGTTCGATCTATCACTCACAGCAGAAGCTCAGAGGAGCGTCACGGTCAGTTTCTCACCTGTTCAGACGCTGCTATCAACATCATTTGAGACTGCATGTGAGAATTATGAAATGTGCAACGACTATTTGTTGTATTATTTTTAGGTGGAAAGCAGTAATTGGGTCAGTTCATTACTGAGCCTGCGAGTGGACATGGGTTGTTTTGTTTTGTTTGTTTTCTTTTTGCAGTCCCACACAATACGTTTGGATACCCTCTCAAAATTTTTGTGTTCCAATGCAAAACTTTTGTGTTATCTTGCAATACGTTTGCGTTATTTCACAAGATGTTTGCATTATCTTGCAATACATTTGCATTCCCTCGCAAAACTTTTGTGTTCCAATGCAAAACTTTTGCGTTATTTTGCAAAATTTTTGCGTTGTCTTGCAATAAGTTTGCATTATCTTGCAATGCGTTTGCATTATCTTGCAATAAGTTTGCGTTATCTTTCAATAAGTTTGCAGTATCTTGCAATACGTTTGCGTTATCTTGCACTGCGTTTGCATTCCCTCGCAAAACTTTTGGGTTCCAATGCAAACCTTTTGCGTTATTTTGCAAAATTTTTGCATTATCTTGCAATAAGTTTGCGTTATCTTGCAATACGTTTGCGTTATCTTGCAATAAGTTTGCATTATCTTGCAATACGTTTGCGTTATCTTGCAATACATTTGTGTTATCTTGCAATATGTTTGCGTTATCTTGCACTGCGTTTGCATTATCTTGCAATACGTTTGCGTTATCTTGCAATCTGTTTGCGTTTTTTCACAAGATGTTTGCTTTATCTTGCAATACGTTTGCATTCCCTCGCAAAACTTTTGTGTTCCAATGCAAAATTTTGGGTTCCAATGCAAAGCTTTTGCGTTATTTTGCAAAATTTATGCGTTATCTTGCAATGCGTTTGCGTTATCTTGCAATAAGTTTGAGTTATCTTGCACTGCGTTTGCGTTATCTTGCACTGCGTTTGCGTTATCTTGCAATGCGTTTGCATTATCTTGCAATGCGTTTGCCTTATCTTGCAATAAGTTTGTGTTTTCTTGCAAAGCATTTGCGTTATCTTGCAAAGCATTTGCGTTATCTCGCAACGCGTTTGCGTTATCTTGCAACCCGTTTGCGTTATCTTGCAATGCGTTTGCAATGCGTTTTGCTTTATCTTGAAATGTTTTTTGTGTTATCTCTCAATGCGTTTGCGTTATCTCGCAATGCATTTGCGTTATCTCGCAATGCATTTGCGTTATCTCGCAATGTCCTGATGCATCTCAGTAATGCAGGTAAAAAATCAAAAGGAAAAAAAATTGAATAGGTCCTCTGGACGGGTTCTTCTTCCTACAGCGCTGCCATTGGCAGTATCTCTTCACCCCCTGTTAACAATAGGTATTAATTAGGTGTCAACGATAGCCATGTGATGTGAGTATCAGTCACATGGAGGCAGGACTCAAAAGCCTGAATTTTGCCTGAAACTCTCAGACTGAAGAAGTCTCTTGGAAGAGAGACGAAACGTTTCATTAAAGAAGAACCCGTCCAGAAGACCTACACAATTTTTTTTCCTTTTTATGTCGCAATGCATTTGCTTAATCTCGTAATGCGTTTGCGTTATCTCGTAATGCGTTTGCGTTTCAATGCAAATCTTTTGCATTAGCTCGCAATACCTTTATGGTACATTGCAAAATTGAATACCTTTGTGTTACCTCACAGAGTTAAAATATCTGAATATTGCATATGTCCATGCATGGCTGTAATATGTTCACTTTGAGGCTGAATTAAATTAGCAGGCTAACTCATAATGAACAGCTTTTGCGTGTGTTGGATCTTAGTTAATGTTTAGAAACAAATTACTGTCAGCTCCAGAATCGTTTTTAGCAGAAAACAATCCCACTTTAGTTATGAATAAAACAAAACTACAGTTCTAAAGGTGACCAAATAATGGCTTATGCAGAAGTTTTACCCAAAAATATTGTTTTAAAAAGGTTTTAAAAAGGTCTGAAATAAAAACATCTGTAAATCTGAAGGATGTTTGTTTCTGCAGGATGTGGAGCAGGACCCGTCTTTCTCTGATCAGGACACTTTCCGGCCATTGATTGGTCATCTGACCGACCAATCATCGTGCCTCGCTGCCAATCAGAGGGAGTCGGTCCTAGAGCAGCTGGTCGGGCAGCCGTCTGCTCACTCCTCTATGATCGCTCCCCTGCCGGGACCCCCAGGACCACCGGTCTCCCTGAGCTTTGATCAGACCGGGTGGGACTCCACTGTGAGTCGGATGATTGGCCGCCTTTCCCACCAGTCCGGTTCTCAATGGCCGAGCCCGGGTCAGGACGAGGACGCCAGTGAGCTGGGGCGTCGGGAGGTGTTGGGGGCGTCGTGGTTGGATGGAGGTCCAGAGGAGAGTCGGATGAGACCGCTGGTCGGGGAGCTGGATGAGTCTGAGCAGCACAGTGGAAGCTTCGGTAACAAAAATAATAATAATAATAATAATAATAATTAAAAGGATGATTTTGGTTTTTATGGCAACAAAATATTTTAAAAAATTTTGTTCCAGGTCTCTTTAAAACCATTTGTAAATATCCTGAGACCAGCTGGGGACAACATTTTTACAGTTAACGTTCAGTCCTTAGGTTCTGTTAGAAATAAGACGTCATCTGGGTTCAGGTTAGACGCTGACGCTGCTGCTGTTTCCAGGTGAAAGCAATCGAGCAGTTCCTGCTGATGTGCCATCAGACCAGACGTCCTCTGTCCCACGTGTTGCTCCACCTCTACAGGACCAGACCGGTCCAGTGGACCTGGACTCTCATGTGGTTGAAGAGGGTGAGCTTAACCTCTTGAGCCCCTTGTCCTCGGTACCGGGGGCAAACCAGCATTTCCTGTTTTCTATATTTTTTAACTTCTGTTAACTTCAGATCTGTACGTCGAACCTGGACAAGTTTGGTATCAATAGAAAGCTAAGAATCTAAAAGCTAAAAGCTCATGGAAACTATTTTATCATTCAACAAAAACATTTTAAATGACAGGCAGTTGAATCAGAAAGTAAACAAACTGTACAAAATGGGATTGTTGCAAATCTGTAAATACATCACAACAAATCTGTAAATACATCACAACAAATCTGTAAATACATTACAACAAATCTGTAAATACATTACAACAAATCTGTAAACACATTACAACAAATCTGTAAATACATTACAACAAATCTGTAAATACATTACAACAAATCTGTAAATACATCACAACAAATCTGTAAATACGTCACAACAAATCTGTAAATACGTCACAACAAATCTGTAAATACATCACAACAAATCTGAAAATACGTCACAACAAATCTGTAAATACATCACAACAAATCTGTAAATACA